>NW_027472103.1:0-159000 GCF_965638725.1 Aptenodytes patagonicus | reverse complement strand
AACGTCCCCGCTGTGCTGTGGCTAGGAAGCTCAGAGCGCCAGTGCTTGTGGGGCTGTGGAAGGGCTGCCTAGGGCAGGTGCTGGCCAGCAAGAGCTTTCAGTGCTAGCCCCTTTGGTGTGGGAGCAGTGGCTGGACGTTTCGAATTTCGGAGCTGGGCTGTGGCTGTGCCGAGAAGGAACGTCCCCACTGTGCTGTGGCTAGGAAGCTCAGAGCGCCAGTGCTTGTGGGGCTGTGGAAGGGCTGCCTAGGGCAGGTGATGGCCAGCAAGAGCTTTCAGTGCTAGCCCCTTTGGTGTGGGAGCAGTGGCTGGACGTTTTGAATTTGGGAGCTGGGATGTGGCTGTGCCGAGAAGGAACGTCCCCACTGTGCTGTGGCTAGGAAGCTCAGAGCGCCAGTGCTTGTGGGGCTGTGGAAGGGCTGCCTAGGGCAGGTGCTGGCCAGCAAGAGCTTTCAGTGCTAGCCCCTTTGGTGTGGGAGCAGTGGCTGGACGTTTTGAATTTCGGAGCTGGGCTGTGGCTGTGCCGAGAAGGAACGTCCCCACTGTGCTGTGGCTAGGAAGCTCAGAGCGCCAGTGCTTGTGGGGCTGTGGAAGGGCTGCCTAGGGCAGGTGATGGCCAGCAAGAGCTTTCAGTGCTAGCCCCTTTGGTGTGGGAGCAGTGGCTGGACGTTTTGAATTTCGGAGCTGGGCTGTGGCTGTGCCGAGAAGGAACGTCCCCACTGTGCTGTGGCTAGGAAGCTCAGAGCGCCAGTGCTTGTGGGGCTGTGGAAGGGCTGCCTAGGGCAGGTGATGGCCAGCAAGAGCTTTCAGTGCTAGCCCCTTTGGTGTGGGAGCAGTGGCTGGACGTTTTGAATTTGGGAGCTGGGCTGTGGCTGTGCCGAGAAGGAACGTCCCCACTGTGCTGTGGCTAGGAAGCTCAGAGCGCCAGTGCTTGTGGGGCTGTGGAAGGGCTGCCTAGGGCAGGTGATGGCCAGCAAGAGCTTTCAGTGCTAGCCCCTTTGGTGTGGGAGCAGTGGCTGGACGTTTCGAATTTCGGAGCTGGGCTGTGGCTGTGCCGAGAAGGAACGTCCCCACTGTGCTGTGGCTAGGAAGCTCAGAGCGCCAGTGCTTGTGGGGCTGTGGAAGGGCTGCCTAGGGCAGGTGATGGCCAGCAAGAGCTTTCAGTGCTAGCCCCTTTGGTGTGGGAGCAGTGGCTGGACGTTTTGAATTTCGGAGCTGGGCTGTGGCTGTGCTGAGAAGGAACGTCCCCACTGTGCTGTGGCTAGGAAGCTCAGAGCGCCAGTGCTTGTGGGGCTGTGGAAGGGCTGCCTAGGGCAGGTGATGGCCAGCAAGAGCTTTCAGTGCTAGCCCCTTTGGTGTGGGAGCAGTGGCTGGACGTTTCGAATTTCGGAGCTGGGCTGTGGCTGTGCCGAGAAGGAACGTCCCCACTGTGCTGTGGCTAGGAAGCTCAGAGCGCCAGTGCTTGTGGGGCTGTGGAAGGGCTGCCTAGGGCAGGTGATGGCCAGCAAGAGCTTTCAGTGCTAGCCCCTTTGGTGTGGGAGCAGTGGCTGGACGTTTCGAATTTCGGAGCTGGGCTGTGGCTGTGCCGAGAAGGAACGTCCCCACTGTGCTGTGGCTAGGAAGCTCAGAGCGCCAGTGCTTGTGGGGCTGTGGAAGGGCTGCCTAGGGCAGGTGATGGCCAGCAAGAGCTTTCAGTGCTAGCCCCTTTGGTGTGGGAGCAGTGGCTGGACGTTTTGAATTTCGGAGCTGGGCTGTGGCTGTGCCGAGAAGGAACGTCCCCACTGTGCTGTGGCTAGGAAGCTCAGAGCGCCAGTGCTTGTGGGGCTGTGGAAGGGCTGCCTAGGGCAGGTGCTGGCCAGCAAGAGCTTTCAGTGCTAGCCCCTTTGGTGTGGGAGCAGTGGCTGGACGTTTCGAATTTCGGAGCTGGGCTGTGGCTGTGCCGAGAAGGAACGTCCCCGCTGTGCTGTGGCTAGGAAGCTCAGAGCGCCAGTGCTTGTGGGGCTGTGGAAGGGCTGCCTAGGGCAGGTGCTGGCCAGCAAGAGCTTTCAGTGCTAGCCCCTTTGGTGTGGGAGCAGTGGCTGGACGTTTCGAATTTCGGAGCTGGGCTGTGGCTGTGCCGAGAAGGAACGTCCCCACTGTGCTGTGGCTAGGAAGCTCAGAGCGCCAGTGCTTGTGGGGCTGTGGAAGGGCTGCCTAGGGCAGGTGATGGCCAGCAAGAGCTTTCAGTGCTAGCCCCTTTGGTGTGGGAGCAGTGGCTGGACGTTTTGAATTTGGGAGCTGGGATGTGGCTGTGCCGAGAAGGAACGTCCCCACTGTGCTGTGGCTAGGAAGCTCAGAGCGCCAGTGCTTGTGGGGCTGTGGAAGGGCTGCCTAGGGCAGGTGCTGGCCAGCAAGAGCTTTCAGTGCTAGCCCCTTTGGTGTGGGAGCAGTGGCTGGACGTTTTGAATTTCGGAGCTGGGCTGTGGCTGTGCCGAGAAGGAACGTCCCCACTGTGCTGTGGCTAGGAAGCTCAGAGCGCCAGTGCTTGTGGGGCTGTGGAAGGGCTGCCTAGGGCAGGTGATGGCCAGCAAGAGCTTTCAGTGCTAGCCCCTTTGGTGTGGGAGCAGTGGCTGGACGTTTTGAATTTCGGAGCTGGGCTGTGGCTGTGCCGAGAAGGAACGTCCCCACTGTGCTGTGGCTAGGAAGCTCAGAGCGCCAGTGCTTGTGGGGCTGTGGAAGGGCTGCCTAGGGCAGGTGATGGCCAGCAAGAGCTTTCAGTGCTAGCCCCTTTGGTGTGGGAGCAGTGGCTGGACGTTTTGAATTTGGGAGCTGGGCTGTGGCTGTGCCGAGAAGGAACGTCCCCACTGTGCTGTGGCTAGGAAGCTCAGAGCGCCAGTGCTTGTGGGGCTGTGGAAGGGCTGCCTAGGGCAGGTGATGGCCAGCAAGAGCTTTCAGTGCTAGCCCCTTTGGTGTGGGAGCAGTGGCTGGACGTTTCGAATTTCGGAGCTGGGCTGTGGCTGTGCCGAGAAGGAACGTCCCCACTGTGCTGTGGCTAGGAAGCTCAGAGCGCCAGTGCTTGTGGGGCTGTGGAAGGGCTGCCTAGGGCAGGTGATGGCCAGCAAGAGCTTTCAGTGCTAGCCCCTTTGGTGTGGGAGCAGTGGCTGGACGTTTTGAATTTCGGAGCTGGGCTGTGGCTGTGCTGAGAAGGAACGTCCCCACTGTGCTGTGGCTAGGAAGCTCAGAGCGCCAGTGCTTGTGGGGCTGTGGAAGGGCTGCCTAGGGCAGGTGATGGCCAGCAAGAGCTTTCAGTGCTAGCCCCTTTGGTGTGGGAGCAGTGGCTGGACGTTTTGAATTTCGGAGCTGGGCTGTGGCTGTGCCGAGAAGGAACGTCCCCACTGTGCTGTGGCTAGGAAGCTCAGAGCGCCAGTGCTTGAGGGGCTGTGGAAGGGTTGCCTAGGGCAGGTGATGGCCAGCAAGAGCTTTCAGTGCTAGCCCCTTTGGTGTGGGAGCAGTGGCTGGACGTTTCGAATTTCGGAGCTGGGCTGTGGCTGTGCCGAGAAGGAACGTCCCCACTGTGCTGTGGCTAGGAAGCTCAGAGCGCCAGTGCTTGTGGGGCTGTGGAAGGGCAGCCTAGGGCAGGTGATGGCCAGCAAGAGCTTTCAGTGCTAGCCCCTTTGGTGTGGGAGCAGTGGCTGGACGTTTTGAATTTCGGAGCTGGGCTGTGGCTGTGCCGAGAAGGAACGTCCCCACTGTGCTGTGGCTAGGAAGCTCAGAGCGCCAGTGCTTGTGGGGCTGTGGAAGGGCTGCCTAGGGAAGGTGATGGCCAGCAAGAGCTTTCAGTGCTAGCCCCTTTGGTGTGGGAGCAGTGGCTGGACGTTTCGAATTTCGGAGCTGGGCTGTGGCTGTGCCGAGAAGGAACGTCCCCACTGTGCTTTGGCTAGGAAGCTCAGAGCGCCAGTGCTTGTGGGGCTGTGGAAGGGCTGCCTAGGGCAGGTGATGGCCAGCAAGAGCTTTCAGTGCTAGCCCCTTTGGTGTGGGAGCAGTGGCTGGACGTTTCGAATTTCGGAGCTGGGCTGTGGCTGTGCCGAGAAGGAACGTCCCCACTGTGCTGTGGCTAGGAAGCTCAGAGCGCCAGTGCTTGTGGGGCTGTGGAAGGGCTGCCTAGGGCAGGTGATGGCCAGCAAGAGCTTTCAGTGCTAGCCCCTTTGGTGTGGGAGCAGTGGCTGGACGTTTTGAATTTCGGAGCTGGGCTGTGGCTGTGCCGAGAAGGAACGTCCCCACTGTGCTGTGGCTAGGAAGCTCAGAGCGCCAGTGCTTGTGGGGCTGTGGAAGGGCTGCCTAGGGCAGGTGATGGCCAGCAAGAGCTTTCAGTGCTAGCCCCTTTGGTGTGGGAGCAGTGGCTGGACGTTTTGAATTTCGGAGCTGGGCTGTGGCTGTGCTGAGAAGGAACGTCCCCACTGTGCTGTGGCTAGGAAGCTCAGAGCGCCAGTGATTGTGGGGCTGTGGAAGGGCTGCCTAGGGCAGGTGCTGGCCAGCAAGAGCTTTCAGTGCTAGCCCCTTTGGTGTGGGAGCAGTGGCTGGACGTTTCGAATTTCGGAGCTGGGCTGTGGCTGTGCCGAGAAGGAACGTCCCCACTGTGCTGTGGCTAGGAAGCTCAGAGCGCCAGTGCTTGTGGGGCTGTGGAAGGGCTGCCTAGGGCAGGTGCTGGCCAGCAAGAGCTTTCAGTGCTAGCCCCTTTGGTGTGGGAGCAGTGGCTGGACGTTTCGAATTTCGGAGCTGGGCTGTGGCTGTGCCGAGAAGGAACGTCCCCACTGTGCTGTGGCTAGGAAGCTCAGAGCGCCAGTGCTTGTGGGGCTGTGGAAGGGCTGCCTAGGGCAGGTGATGGCCAGCAAGAGCTTTCAGTGCTAGCCCCTTTGGTGTGGGAGCAGTGGCTGGACGTTTTGAATTTGGGAGCTGGGCTGTGGCTGTGCCGAGAAGGAACGTCCCCACTGTGCTGTGGCTAGGAAGCTCAGAGCGCCAGTGCTTGTGGGGCTGTGGAAGGGCTGCCTAGGGAAGGTGATGGCCAGCAAGAGCTTTCAGTGCTAGCCCCTTTGGTGTGGGAGCAGTGGCTGGACGTTTCGAATTTCGGAGCTGGGCTCTGGCTGTGCCGAGAAGGAACGTCCCCACTGTGCTGTGGCTAGGAAGCTCAGAGCCCCAAAGCTTGAGGGGCTGTGGAAGGGCTGCCTAGGGCAGGTGATGGCCAGCAAGAGCTTTCAGTGCTAGCCCCTTTGGTGTGGGAGCAGTGGCTGGACGTTTTGAATTTGGGAGCTGGGCTGTGGCTGTGCCGAGAAGGAACGTCCCCACTGTGCTGTGGCTAGGAAGCTCAGAGCGCCAGTGCTTGTGGGGCTGTGGAAGGGCTGCCTAGGGCAGGTGCTGGCCAGCAAGAGCTTTCAGTGCTAGCCCCTTTGGTGTGGGAGCAGTGGCTGGACGTTTCGAATTTCGGAGCTGGGCTGTGGCTGTGCCGAGAAGGAACGTCCCCACTGTGCTGTGGCTAGGAAGCTCAGAGCGCCAGTGCTTGTGGGGCTGTGGAAGGGCTGCCTAGGGAAGGTGATGGCCAGCAAGAGCTTTCAGTGCTAGCCCCTTTGGTGTGGGAGCAGTGGCTGGACGTTTTGAATTTCGGAGCTGGGCTGTGGCTGTGCCGAGAAGGAACGTCCCCACTGTGCTGTGGCTAGGAAGCTCAGAGCGCCAGTGCTTGTGGGGCTGTGGAAGGGCTGCCTAGGGCAGGTGATGGCCAGCAAGAGCTTTCAGTGCTAGCCCCTTTGGTGTGGGAGCAGTGGCTGGACGTTTCGAATTTCGGAGCTGGGCTGTGGCTGTGCCGAGAAGGAACGTCCCCACTGTGCTGTGGCTAGGAAGCTCAGAGCGCCAGTGCTTGTGGGGCTGTGGAAGGGCTGCCTAGGGCAGGTGATGGCCAGCAAGAGCTTTCAGTGCTAGCCCCTTTGGTGTGGGAGCAGTGGCTGGACGTTTTGAATTTGGGAGCTGGGCTGTGGCTGTGCCGAGAAGGAACGTCCCCACTGTGCTGTGGCTAGGAAGCTCAGAGCGCCAGTGCTTGTGGGGCTGTGGAAGGGCTGCCTAGGGCAGGTGATGGCCAGCAAGAGCTTTCAGTGCTAGCCCCTTTGGTGTGGGAGCAGTGGCTGGACGTTTTGAATTTCGGAGCTGGGCTGTGGCTGTGCTGAGAAGGAACGTCCCCACTGTGCTGTGGCTAGGAAGCTCAGAGCGCCAGTGCTTGTGGGGCTGTGGAAGGGCTGCCTAGGGCAGGTGATGGCCAGCAAGAGCTTTCAGTGCTAGCCCCTTTGGTGTGGGAGCAGTGGCTGGACGTTTCGAATTTGGGAGCTGGGCTGTGGCTGTGCCGAGAAGGAACGTCCCCACTGTGCTGTGGCTAGGAAGCTCAGAGCGCCAGTGCTTGTGGGGCTGTGGAAGGGCTGCCTAGGGCAGGTGCTGGCCAGCAAGAGCTTTCAGTGCTAGCCCCTTTGGTGTGGGAGCAGTGGCTGGACGTTTTGAATTTCGGAGCTGGGCTGTGGCTGTGCCGAGAAGGAACGTCCCCACTGTGCTGTGGCTAGGAAGCTCAGAGCGCCAGTGCTTGTGGGGCTGTGGAAGGGCTGCCTAGGGCAGGTGCTGGCCAGCAAGAGCTTTCAGTGCTAGCCCCTTTGGTGTGGGAGCAGTGGCTGGACGTTTCGAATTTCGGAGCTGGGCTGTGGCTGTGCCGAGAAGGAACGTCCCCACTGTGCTGTGGCTAGGAAGCTCAGAGCGCCAGTGCTTGTGGGGCTGTGGAAGGGCTGCCTAGGGCAGGTGATGGCCAGCAAGAGCTTTCAGTGCTAGCCCCTTTGGTGTGGGAGCAGTGGCTGGACGTTTCGAATTTCGGAGCTGGGCTGTGGCTGTGCCGAGAAGGAACGTCCCCACTGTGCTGTGGCTAGGAAGCTCAGAGCGCCAGTGCTTGTGGGGCTGTGGAAGGGCTGCCTAGGGAAGGTGATGGCCAGCAAGAGCTTTCAGTGCTAGCCCCTTTGGTGTGGGAGCAGTGGCTGGACGTTTTGAATTTCGGAGCTGGGCTCTGGCTGTGCCGAGAAGGAACGTCCCCACTGTGCTGTGGCTAGGAAGCTCAGAGCGCCAGTGCTTGTGGGGCTGTGGAAGGGCTGCCTAGGGAAGGTGATGGCCAGCAAGAGCTTTCAGTGCTAGCCCCTTTGGTGTGGGAGCAGTGGCTGGACGTTTTGAATTTCGGAGCTGGGCTGTGGCTGTGCCGAGAAGGAACGTCCCCACTGTGCTGTGACTAGGAAGCTCAGAGCGCCAGTGCTTGTGGGGCTGTGGAAGGGCTGCCTAGGGCAGGTGATGGCCAGCAAGAGCTTTCAGTGCTAGCCCCTTTGGTGTGGGAGCAGTGGCTGGACGTTTTGAATTTCGGAGCTGGGCTGTGGCTGTGCCGAGAAGGAACGTCCCCACTGTGCTGTGGCTAGGAAGCTCAGAGCGCCAGTGCTTGTGGGGCTGTGGAAGGGCTGCCTAGGGAAGGTGATGGCCAGCAAGAGCTTTCAGTGCTAGCCCCTTTGGTGTGGGAGCAGTGGCTGGACGTTTCGAATTTCGGAGCTGGGCTCTGGCTGTGCCGAGAAGGAACGTCCCCACTGTGCTGTGGCTAGGAAGCTCAGAGCCCCAAAGCTTGAGGGGCTGTGGAAGGGCTGCCTAGGGCAGGTGATGGCCAGCAAGAGCTTTCAGTGCTAGCCCCTTTGGTGTGGGAGCAGTGGCTGGACGTTTTGAATTTGGGAGCTGGGCTGTGGCTGTGCCGAGAAGGAACGTCCCCACTGTGCTGTGGCTAGGAAGCTCAGAGCGCCAGTGCTTGTGGGGCTGTGGAAGGGCTGCCTAGGGCAGGTGCTGGCCAGCAAGAGCTTTCAGTGCTAGCCCCTTTGGTGTGGGAGCAGTGGCTGGACGTTTCGAATTTCGGAGCTGGGCTGTGGCTGTGCCGAGAAGGAACGTCCCCACTGTGCTGTGGCTAGGAAGCTCAGAGCGCCAGTGCTTGTGGGGCTGTGGAAGGGCTGCCTAGGGAAGGTAATGGCCAGCAAGAGCTTTCAGTGCTAGCCCCTTTGGTGTGGGAGCAGTGGCTGGACGTTTTGAATTTCGGAGCTGGGCTGTGGCTGTGCCGAGAAGGAACGTCCCCACTGTGCTGTGGCTAGGAAGCTCAGAGCGCCAGTGCTTGTGGGGCTGTGGAAGGGCTGCCTAGGGCAGGTGATGGCCAGCAAGAGCTTTCAGTGCTAGCCCCTTTGGTGTGGGAGCAGTGGCTGGACGTTTCGAATTTCGGAGCTGGGCTGTGGCTGTGCCGAGAAGGAACGTCCCCACTGTGCTGTGGCTAGGAAGCTCAGAGCGCCAGTGCTTGTGGGGCTGTGGAAGGGCTGCCTAGGGCAGGTGATGGCCAGCAAGAGCTTTCAGTGCTAGCCCCTTTGGTGTGGGAGCAGTGGCTGGACGTTTCGAATTTCGGAGCTGGGCTGTGGCTGTGCCGAGAAGGAACGTCCCCACTGTGCTGTGGCTAGGAAGCTCAGAGCGCCAGTGCTTGTGGGGCTGTGGAAGGGCTGCCTAGGGCAGGTGATGGCCAGCAAGAGCTTTCAGTGCTAGCCCCTTTGGTGTGGGAGCAGTGGCTGGACGTTTTGAATTTCGGAGCTGGGCTGTGGCTGTGCTGAGAAGGAACGTCCCCACTGTGCTGTGGCTAGGAAGCTCAGAGCGCCAGTGCTTGTGGGGCTGTGGAAGGGCTGCCTAGGGAAGGTGATGGCCAGCAAGAGCTTTCAGTGCTAGCCCCTTTGGTGTGGGAGCAGTGGCTGGACGTTTTGAATTTCGGAG
The DNA here is from genome assembly GCF_965638725.1 of Aptenodytes patagonicus. Classification (NCBI taxonomy): domain Eukaryota; kingdom Metazoa; phylum Chordata; class Aves; order Sphenisciformes; family Spheniscidae; genus Aptenodytes; species Aptenodytes patagonicus. The sequence goes on along the minus strand of NW_027472103.1, from coordinate 150,175 downwards.
CTGGGCTGTGGCTGTGCCGAGAAGGAACGTCCCCACTGTGCTGTGGCTAGGAAGCTCAGAGCCCCAAAGCTTGAGGGGCTGTGGAAGGGCTGCCTAGGGCAGGTGATGGCCAGCAAGAGCTTTCAGTGCTAGCCCCTTTGGTGTGGGAGCAGTGGCTGGACGTTTTGAATTTCGGAGCTGGGCTGTGGCTGTGCCGAGAAGGAACGTCCCCACTGTGCTTTGGCTAGGAAGCTCAGAGCGCCAGTGCTTGTGGGGCTGTGGAAGGGCTGCCTAGGGCAGGTGATGGCCAGCAAGAGCTTTCAGTGCTAGCCCCTTTGGTGTGGGAGCAGTGGCTGGACGTTTTGAATTTCGGAGCTGGGCTGTGGCTGTGCCGAGAAGGAACGTCCCCACTGTGCTGTGGCTAGGAAGCTCAGAGCGCCAGTGCTTGTGGGGCTGTGGAAGGGCTGCCTAGGGCAGGTGCTGGCCAGCAAGAGCTTTCAGTGCTAGCCCCTTTGGTGTGGGAGCAGTGGCTGGACGTTTCGAATTTCGGAGCTGGGCTGTGGCTGTGCCGAGAAGGAACGTCCCCACTGTGCTGTGGCTAGGAAGCTCAGAGCGCCAGTGCTTGTGGGGCTGTGGAAGGGCTGCCTAGGGCAGGTGATGGCCAGCAAGAGCTTTCAGTGCTAGCCCCTTTGGTGTGGGAGCAGTGGCTGGACGTTTTGAATTTGGGAGCTGGGCTGTGGCTGTGCCGAGAAGGAACGTCCCCACTGTGCTGTGGCTAGGAAGCTCAGAGCGCCAGTGCTTGTGGGGCTGTGGAAGGGCTGCCTAGGGAAGGTGATGGCCAGCAAGAGCTTTCAGTGCTAGCCCCTTTGGTGTGGGAGCAGTGGCTGGACGTTTTGAATTTCGGAGCTGGGCTGTGGCTGTGCCGAGAAGGAACGTCCCCACTGTGCTGTGGCTAGGAAGCTCAGAGCCCCAAAGCTTGAGGGGCTGTGGAAGGGCTGCCTAGGGCAGGTGATGGCCAGCAAGAGCTTTCAGTGCTAGCCCCTTTGGTGTGGGAGCAGTGGCTGGACGTTTTGAATTTCGGAGCTGGGCTGTGGCTGTGCCGAGAAGGAACGTCCCCACTGTGCTTTGGCTAGGAAGCTCAGAGCGCCAGTGCTTGTGGGGCTGTGGAAGGGCTGCCTAGGGCAGGTGATGGCCAGCAAGAGCTTTCAGTGCTAGCCCCTTTGGTGTGGGAGCAGTGGCTGGACGTTTCGAATTTCGGAGCTGGGCTGTGGCTGTGCCGAGAAGGAACGTCCCCACTGTGCTGTGGCTAGGAAGCTCAGAGCGCCAGTGCTTGTGGGGCTGTGGAAGGGCTGCCTAGGGCAGGTGATGGCCAGCAAGAGCTTTCAGTGCTAGCCCCTTTGGTGTGGGAGCAGTGGCTGGACGTTTTGAATTTCGGAGCTGGGCTGTGGCTGTGCCGAGAAGGAACGTCCCCACTGTGCTGTGGCTAGGAAGCTCAGAGCGCCAGTGCTTGTGGGGCTGTGGAAGGGCTGCCTAGGGCAGGTGCTGGCCAGCAAGAGCTTTCAGTGCTAGCCCCTTTGGTGTGGGAGCAGTGGCTGGACGTTTCGAATTTCGGAGCTGGGCTGTGGCTGTGCCGAGAAGGAACGTCCCCACTGTGCTGTGGCTAGGAAGCTCAGAGCGCCAGTGCTTGTGGGGCTGTGGAAGGGCTGCCTAGGGAAGGTGCTGGCCAGCAAGAGCTTTCAGTGCTAGCCCCTTTGGTGTGGGAGCAGTGGCTGGACGTTTCGAATTTCGGAGCTGGGCTGTGGCTGTGCCGAGAAGGAACGTCCCCACTGTGCTGTGGCTAGGAAGCTCAGAGCGCCAGTGCTTGTGGGGCTGTGGAAGGGCTGCCTAGGGCAGGTGATGGCCAGCAAGAGCTTTCAGTGCTAGCCCCTTTGGTGTGGGAGCAGTGGCTGGACGTTTTGAATTTGGGAGCTGGGCTGTGGCTGTGCCGAGAAGGAACGTCCCCACTGTGCTGTGGCTAGGAAGCTCAGAGCGCCAGTGCTTGTGGGGCTGTGGAAGGGCTGCCTAGGGAAGGTGATGGCCAGCAAGAGCTTTCAGTGCTAGCCCCTTTGGTGTGGGAGCAGTGGCTGGACGTTTCGAATTTCGGAGCTGGGCTCTGGCTGTGCCGAGAAGGAACGTCCCCACTGTGCTGTGGCTAGGAAGCTCAGAGCGCCAGTGCTTGTGGGGCTGTGGAAGGGCTGCCTAGGGCAGGTGATGGCCAGCAAGAGCTTTCAGTGCTAGCCCCTTTGGTGTGGGAGCAGTGGCTGGACGTTTTGAATTTCGGAGCTGGGCTGTGGCTGTGCCGAGAAGGAACGTCCCCAGTGTGCTGTGGCTAGGAAGCTCAGAGCGCCAGTGCTTGTGGGGCTGTGGAAGGGCTGCCTAGGGCAGGTGCTGGCCAGCAAGAGCTTTCAGTGCTAGCCCCTTTGGTGTGGGAGCAGTGGCTGGACGTTTCGAATTTCGGAGCTGGGCTGTGGCTGTGCCGAGAAGGAACGTCCCCACTGTGCTGTGGCTAGGAAGCTCAGAGCGCCAGTGCTTGTGGGGCTGTGGAAGGGCTGCCTAGGGCAGGTGCTGGCCAGCAAGAGCTTTCAGTGCTAGCCCCTTTGGTGTGGGAGCAGTGGCTGGACGTTTTGAATTTCGGAGCTGGGCTGTGGCTGTGCCGAGAAGGAACGTCCCCACTGTGCTGTGGCTAGGAAGCTCAGAGCGCCAGTGCTTGTGGGGCTGTGGAAGGGCTGCCTAGGGCAGGTGATGGCCAGCAAGAGCTTTCAGTGCTAGCCCCTTTGGTGTGGGAGCAGTGGCTGGACGTTTCGAATTTCGGAGCTGGGCTGTGGCTGTGCCGAGAAGGAACGTCCCCACTGTGCTGTGGCTAGGAAGCTCAGAGCGCCAGTGCTTGTGGGGCTGTGGAAGGGCTGCCTAGGGCAGGTGATGGCCAGCAAGAGCTTTCAGTGCTAGCCCCTTTGGTGTGGGAGCAGTGGCTGGACGTTTTGAATTTCGGAGCTGGGCTGTGGCTGTGCTGAGAAGGAACGTCCCCACTGTGCTGTGGCTAGGAAGCTCAGAGCGCCAGTGCTTGTGGGGCTGTGGAAGGGCTGCCTAGGGAAGGTGATAGCCAGCAAGAGCTTTCAGTGCTAGCCCCTTTGGTGTGGGAGCAGTGGCTGGACGTTTCGAATTTCGGAGCTGGGCTGTGGCTGTGCCGAGAAGGAACGTCCCCACTGTGCTGTGGCTAGGAAGCTCAGAGCGCCAGTGCTTGTGGGGCTGTGGAAGGGCTGCCTAGGGCAGGTGCTGGCCAGCAAGAGCTTTCAGTGCTAGCCCCTTTGGTGTGGGAGCAGTGGCTGGACGTTTCGAATTTCGGAGCTGGGCTGTGGCTGTGCCGAGAAGGAACGTCCCCACTGTGCTGTGGCTAGGAAGCTCAGAGCGCCAGTGCTTGTGGGGCTGTGGAAGGGCTGCCTAGGGCAGGTGATGGCCAGCAAGAGCTTTCAGTGCTAGCCCCTTTGGTGTGGGAGCAGTGGCTGGACGTTTTGAATTTCGGAGCTGGGCTGTGGCTGTGCCGAGAAGGAACATCCCCACTGTGCTGTGGCTAGGAAGCTCAGAGCGCCAGTGCTTGTGGGGCTGTGGAAGGGCTGCCTAGGGCAGGTGATGGCCAGCAAGAGCTTTCAGTGCTAGCCCCTTTGGTGTGGGAGCAGTGGCTGGACGTTTCGAATTTCGGAGCTGGGCTCTGGCTGTGCCGAGAAGGAACGTCCCCACTGTGCTGTGGCTAGGAAGCTCAGAGCCCCAAAGCTTGAGGGGCTGTGGAAGGGCTGCCTAGGGCAGGTGATGGCCAGCAAGAGCTTTCAGTGCTAGCCCCTTTGGTGTGGGAGCAGTGGCTGGACGTTTTGAATTTCGGAGCTGGGCTGTGGCTGTGCCGAGAAGGAACGTCCCCACTGTGCTGTGGCTAGGAAGCTCAGAGCGCCAGTGCTTGTGGGGCTGTGGAAGGGCTGCCTAGGGCAGGTGCTGGCCAGCAAGAGCTTTCAGTGCTAGCCCCTTTGGTGTGGGAGCAGTGGCTGGACGTTTCGAATTTCGGAGCTGGGCTGTGGCTGTGCCGAGAAGGAACGTCCCCACTGTGCTGTGGCTAGGAAGCTCAGAGCGCCAGTGCTTGTGGGGCTGTGGAAGGGCTGCCTAGGGAAGGTGCTGGCCATCAAGAGCTTTCAGTGCTAGCCCCTTTGGTGTGGGAGCAGTGGCTGGACGTTTTGAATTTCGGAGCTGGGCTGTGGCTGTGCCGAGAAGGAACGTCCCCACTGTGCTGTGGCTAGGAAGCTCAGAGCGCCAGTGCTTGTGGGGCTGTGGAAGGGCTGCCTAGGGCAGGTGATGGCCAGCAAGAGCTTTCAGTGCTAGCCCCTTTGGTGTGGGAGCAGTGGCTGGACGTTTCGAATTTCGGAGCTGGGCTGTGGCTGTGCCGAGAAGGAACGTCCCCACTGTGCTGTGGCTAGGAAGCTCAGAGCGCCAGTGCTTGTGGGGCTGTGGAAGGGCTGCCTAGGGCAGGTGCTGGCCAGCAAGAGCTTTCAGTGCTAGCCCCTTTGGTGTGGGAGCAGTGGCTGGACGTTTCGAATTTCGGAGCTGGGCTCTGGCTGTGCCGAGAAGGAACGTCCCCACTGTGCTGTGGCTAGGAAGCTCAGAGCGCCAGTGCTTGTGGGGCTGTGGAAGGGCTGCCTAGGGCAGGTGATGGCCAGCAAGAGCTTTCAGTGCTAGCCCCTTTGGTGTGGGAGCAGTGGCTGGACGTTTTGAATTTCGGAGCTGGGCTGTGGCTGTGCTGAGAAGGAACGTCCCCACTGTGCTGTGGCTAGGAAGCTCAGAGCGCCAGTGATTGTGGGGCTGTGGAAGGGCTGCCTAGGGCAGGTGCTGGCCAGCAAGAGCTTTCAGTGCTAGCCCCTTTGGTGTGGGAGCAGTGGCTGGACGTTTTCAATTTCGGAGCTGGGCTGTGGCTGTGCCGAGAAGGAACGTCCCCACTGTGCTGTGGCTAGGAAGCTCAGAGCGCCAGTGCTTGTGGGGCTGTGGAAGGGCTGCCTAGGGCAGGTGCTGGCCAGCAAGAGCTTTCAGTGCTAGCCCCTTTGGTGTGGGAGCAGTGGCTGGACGTTTCGAATTTCGGAGCTGGGCTGTGGCTGTGCCGAGAAGGAACGTCCCCACTGTGCTGTGGCTAGGAAGCTCAGAGCGCCAGTGCTTGTGGGGCTGTGGAAGGGCTGCCTAGGGCAGGTGCTGGCCAGCAAGAGCTTTCAGTGCTAGCCCCTTTGGTGTGGGAGCAGTGGCTGGACGTTTTGAATTTCGGAGCTGGGCTGTGGCTGTGCCGAGAAGGAACGTCCCCACTGTGCTGTGGCTAGGAAGCTCAGAGCGCCAGTGCTTGTGGGGCTGTGGAAGGGCTGCCTAGGGAAGGTGATGGCCAGCAAGAGCTTTCAGTGCTAGCCCCTTTGGTGTGGGAGCAGTGGCTGGACGTTTCGAATTTCGGAGCTGGGCTCTGGCTGTGCCGAGAAGGAACGTCCCCACTGTGCTGTGGCTAGGAAGCTCAGAGCGCCAGTGCTTGTGGGGCTGTGGAAGGGCTGCCTAGGGCAGGTGCTGGCCAGCAAGAGCTTTCAGTGCTAGCCCCTTTGGTGTGGGAGCAGTGGCTGGACGTTTTGAATTTCGGAGCTGGGCTGTGGCTGTGCCGAGAAGGAACGTCCCCACTGTGCTGTGGCTAGGAAGCTCAGAGCGCCAGTGCTTGTGGGGCTGTGGAAGGGCTGCCTAGGGAAGGTGCTGGCCAGCAAGAGCTTTCAGTGCTAGCCCCTTTGGTGTGGGAGCAGTGGCTGGACGTTTCGAATTTCGGAGCTGGGCTGTGGCTGTGCCGAGAAGGAACGTCCCCACTGTGCTGTGGCTAGGAAGCTCAGAGCGCCAGTGCTTGTGGGGCTGTGGAAGGGCTGCCTAGGGCAGGTGATGGCCAGCAAGAGCTTTCAGTGCTAGCCCCTTTGGTGTGGGAGCAGTGGCTGGACGTTTCGAATTTCGGAGCTGGGCTGTGGCTGTGCGGAGAAGGAACGTCCCCACTGTGCTGTGGCTAGGAAGCTCAGAGCGCCAGTGCTTGTGGGGCTGTGGAAGGGCTGCCTAGGGCAGGTGATGGCCAGCAAGAGCTTTCAGTGCTAGCCCCTTTGGTGTGGGAGCAGTGGCTGGACGTTTTGAATTTCGGAGCTGGGCTGTGGCTGTGCTGAGAAGGAACGTCCCCACTGTGCTGTGGCTAGGAAGCTCAGAGCGCCAGTGCTTGTGGGGCTGTGGAAGGGCTGCCTAGGGAAGGTGATGGCCAGCAAGAGCTTTCAGTGCTAGCCCCTTTGGTGTGGGAGCAGTGGCTGGACGTTTCGAATTTCGGAGCTGGGCTGTGGCTGTGCCGAGAAGGAACGTCCCCACTGTGCTGTGGCTAGGAAGCTCAGAGCGCCAGTGCTTGTGGGGCTGTGGAAGGGCTGCCTAGGGCAGGTGATGGCCAGCAAGAGCTTTCAGTGCTAGCCCCTTTGGTGTGGGAGCAGTGGCTGGACGTTTTGAATTTCGGAGCTGGGCTGTGGCTGTGCCGAGAAGGAACGTCCCCACTGTGCTGTGGCTAGGAAGCTCAGAGCGCCAGTGCTTGTGGGGCTGTGGAAGGGCTGCCTAGGGCAGGTGATGGCCAGCAAGAGCTTTCAGTGCTAGCCCCTTTGGTGTGGGAGCAGTGGCTGGACGTTTTGAATTTCGGAGCTGGGCTGTGGCTGTGCCGAGAAGGAACGTCCCCACTGTGCTGTGGCTAGGAAGCTCAGAGCCCCAAAGCTTGAGGGGCTGTGGAAGGGCTGCCTAGGGCAGGTGATGGCCAGCAAGAGCTTTCAGTGCTAGCCCCTTTGGTGTGGGAGCAGTGGCTGGACGTTTTGAATTTCGGAGCTGGGCTGTGGCTGTGCCGAGAAGGAACGTCCCCACTGTGCTTTGGCTAGGAAGCTCAGAGCGCCAGTGCTTGTGGGGCTGTGGAAGGGCTGCCTAGGGCAGGTGATGGCCAGCAAGAGCTTTCAGTGCTAGCCCCTTTGGTGTGGGAGCAGTGGCTGGACGTTTCGAATTTCGGAGCTGGGCTGTGGCTGTGCCGAGAAGGAACGTCCCCACTGTGCTGTGGCTAGGAAGCTCAGAGCGCCAGTGCTTGTGGGGCTGTGGAAGGGCTGCCTAGGGCAGGTGATGGCCAGCAAGAGCTTTCAGTGCTAGCCCCTTTGGTGTGGGAGCAGTGGCTGGACGTTTTGAATTTCGGAGCTGGGCTGTGGCTGTGCCGAGAAGGAACGTCCCCACTGTGCTGTGGCTAGGAAGCTCAGAGCGCCAGTGCTTGTGGGGCTGTGGAAGGGCTGCCTAGGGCAGGTGATGGCCAGCAAGAGCTTTCAGTGCTAGCCCCTTTGGTGTGGGAGCAGTGGCTGGACGTTTTGAATTTCGGAGCTGGGCTGTGGCTGTGCTGAGAAGGAACGTCCCCACTGTGCTGTGGCTAGGAAGCTCAGAGCGCCAGTGCTTGTGGGGCTGTGGAAGGGCTGCCTAGGGAAGGTGATGGCCAGCAAGAGCTTTCAGTGCTAGCCCCTTTGGTGTGGGAGCAGTGGCTGGACGTTTTGAATTTGGGAGCTGGGCTGTGGCTGTGCCGAGAAGGAACGTCCCCACTGTGCTGTGGCTAGGAAGCTCAGAGCACCAGTGCTTGTGGGGCTGTGGAAGGGCTGCCTAGGGAAGGTGATGGCCAGCAAGAGCTTTCAGTGCTAGCCCCTTTGGTGTGGGAGCAGTGGCTGGACGTTTTGAATTTCGGAGCTGGGCTGTGGCTGTGCCGAGAAGGAACGTCCCCACTGTGCTGTGGCTAGGAAGCTCAGAGCGCCAGTGCTTGTGGGGCTGTGGAAGGGCTGCCTAGGGAAGGTGATGGCCAGCAAGAGCTTTCAGTGCTAGCCCCTTTGGTGTGGGAGCAGTGGCTGGACGTTTTGAATTTCGGAGCTGGGCTGTGGCTGTGCTGAGAAGGAACGTCCCCACTGTGCTGTGGCTAGGAAGCTCAGAGCGCCAGTGCTTGTGGGGCTGTGGAAGGGCTGCCTAGGGAAGGTGATGGCCAGCAAGAGCTTTCAGTGCTAGCCCCTTTGGTGTGGGAGCAGTGGCTGGACGTTTTGAATTTGGGAGCTGGGCTGTGCCGAGAAGGAACGTCCCCACTGTGCTGTGGCTAGGAAGCTCAGAGCGCCAGTGCTTGTGGGGCTGTGGAAGGGCTGCCTAGGGAAGGTGCTGGCCAGCAAGAGCTTTCAGTGCTAGCCCCTTTGGTGTGGGAGCAGTGGCTGGACGTTTCGAATTTCGGAGCTGGGCTGTGGCTGTGCCGAGAAGGAACGTCCCCACTGTGCTGTGGCTAGGAAGCTCAGAGCCCCAAAGCTTGAGGGGCTGTGGAAGGGCTGCCTAGGGCAGGTGATGGCCAGCAAGAGCTTTCAGTGCTAGCCCCTTTGGTGTGGGAGCAGTGGCTGGACGTTTTGAATTTGGGAGCTGGGCTGTGGCTGTGCCGAGAAGGAACGTCCCCACTGTGCTGTGGCTAGGAAGCTCAGAGCGCCAGTGCTTGTGGGGCTGTGGAAGGGCTGCCTAGGGCAGGTGCTGGCCAGCAAGAGCTTTCAGTGCTAGCCCCTTTGGTGTGGGAGCAGTGGCTGGACGTTTTGAATTTCGGAGCTGGGCTGTGGCTGTGCTGAGAAGGAACGTCCCCACTGTGCTGTGGCTAGGAAGCTCAGAGCGCCAGTGCTTGTGGGGCTGTGGAAGGGCTGCCTAGGGAAGGTGATGGCCAGCAAGAGCTTTCAGTGCTAGCCCCTTTGGTGTGGGAGCAGTGGCTGGACGTTTCGAATTTCGGAGCTGGGCTCTGGCTATGCCGATAAGGAACGTCCCCACTGTGCTGTGGCTAGGAAGCTCAGAGCGCCAGTGCTTGTGGGGCTGTGGAAGGGCTGCCTAGGGAAGGTGATGGCCAGCAAGAGCTTTCAGTGCTAGCCCCTTTGGTGTGGGAGCAGTGGCTGGACGTTTTGAATTTCGGAGCTGGGCTGTGGCTGTGCCGAGAAGGAACGTCCCCACTGTGCTGTGGCTAGGAAGCTCAGAGCGCCAGTGCTTGTGGGGCTGTGGAAGGGCTGCCTAGGGAAGGTGCTGGCCAGCAAGAGCTTTCAGTGCTAGCCCCTTTGGTGTGGGAGCAGTGGCTGGACGTTTCGAATTTCGGAGCTGGGCTGTGGCTGTGCCGAGAAGGAACGTCCCCACTGTGCTGTGGCTAGGAAGCTCAGAGCGCCAGTGCTTGTGGGGCTGTGGAAGGGCTGCCTAGGGAAGGTGATGGCCAGCAAGAGCTTTCAGTGCTAGCCCCTTTGGTGTGGGAGCAGTGGCTGGACGTTTTGAATTTCGGAGCTCGGCTGTGGCTGTGCCGAGAAGGAACGTCCCCACTGTGCTGTGGCTAGGAAGCTCAGAGCGCCAGTGCTTGTGGGGCTGTGGAAGGGCTGCCTAGGGCAGGTGCTGGCCAGCAAGAGCTTTCAGTGCTAGCCCCTTTGGTGTGGGAGCAGTGGCTGGACGTTTCGAATTTCGGAGCTGGGCTGTGGCTGTGCCGAGAAGGAACGTCCCCGCTGTGCTGTGGCTAGGAAGCTCAGAGCGCCAGTGCTTGTGGGGCTGTGGAAGGGCTGCCTAGGGCAGGTGCTGGCCAGCAAGAGCTTTCAGTGCTAGCCCCTTTGGTGTGGGAGCAGTGGCTGGACGTTTCGAATTTCGGAGCTGGGCTGTGGCTGTGCCGAGAAGGAACGTCCCCACTGTGCTGTGGCTAGGAAGCTCAGAGCGCCAGTGCTTGTGGGGCTGTGGAAGGGCTGCCTAGGGCAGGTGCTGGCCAGCAAGAGCTTTCAGTGCTAGCCCCTTTGGTGTGGGAGCAGTGGCTGGACGTTTCGAATTTCGGAGCTGGGCTCTGGCTATGCCGATAAGGAACGTCCCCACTGTGCTGTGGCTAGGAAGCTCAGAGCGCCAGTGCTTGTGGGGCTGTGGAAGGGCTGCCTAGGGCAGGTGCTGGCCAGCAAGAGCTTTCAGTGCTAGCCCCTTTGGTGTGGGAGCAGTGGCTGGACGTTTCGAATTTCGGAGCTGGGCTGTGGCTGTGCCGAGAAGGAACGTCCCCACTGTGCTGTGGCTAGGAAGCTCAGAGCGCCAGTGCTTGTGGGGCTGTGGAAGGGCTGCCTAGGGAAGGTGATGGCCAGCAAGAGCTTTCAGTGCTAGCCCCTTTGGTGTGGGAGCAGTGGCTGGACGTTTTGAATTTCGGAGCTGGGCTGTGGCTGTGCCGAGAAGGAACGTCCCCACTGTGCTGTGGCTAGGAAGCTCAGAGCGCCAGTGCTTGTGGGGCTGTGGAAGGGCTGCCTAGGGCAGGTGCTGGCCAGCAAGAGCTTTCAGTGCTAGCCCCTTTGGTGTGGGAGCAGTGGCTGGACGTTTTGAATTTGGGAGCTGGGCTGTGGCTGTGCCGAGAAGGAACGTCCCCACTGTGCTGTGGCTAGGAAGCTCAGAGCGCCAGTGCTTGTGGGGCTGTGGAAGGGCTGCCTAGGGAAGGTGATGGCCAGCAAGAGCTTTCAGTGCTAGCCCCTTTGGTGTGGGAGCAGTGGCTGGACGTTTCGAATTTCGGAGCTGGGCTCTGGCTGTGCCGAGAAGGAACGTCCCCACTGTGCTGTGGCTAGGAAGCTCAGAGCCCCAAAGCTTGAGGGGCTGTGGAAGGGCTGCCTAGGGCAGGTGATGGCCAGCAAGAGCTTTCAGTGCTAGCCCCTTTGGTGTGGGAGCAGTGGCTGGACGTTTTGAATTTGGGAGCTGGGCTGTGGCTGTGCCGAGAAGGAACGTCCCCACTGTGCTGTGGCTAGGAAGCTCAGAGCGCCAGTGCTTGTGGGGCTGTGGAAGGGCTGCCTAGGGCAGGTGATGGCCAGCAAGAGCTTTCAGTGCTAGCCCCTTTGGTGTGGGAGCAGTGGCTGGACGTTTTGAATTTCGGAGCTGGGCTGTGGCTGTGCCGAGAAGGAACGTCCCCACTGTGCTGTGGCTAGGAAGCTCAGAGCGCCAGTGCTTGTGGGGCTGTGGAAGGGCTGCCTAGGGCAGGTGCTGGCCAGCAAGAGCTTTCAGTGCTAGCCCCTTTGGTGTGGGAGCAGTGGCTGGACGTTTCGAATTTCGGAGCTGGGCTGTGGCTGTGCCGAGAAGGAACGTCCCCACTGTGCTGTGGCTAGGAAGCTCAGAGCGCCAGTGCTTGTGGGGCTGTGGAAGGGCTGCCTAGGGCAGGTGCTGGCCAGCAAGAGCTTTCAGTGCTAGCCCCTTTGGTGTGGGAGCAGTGGCTGGACGTTTCGAATTTGAGAGCTGGGCTGTGGCTGTGCCGAGAAGGAACGTCCCCACTGTGCTGTGGCTAGGAAGCTCAGAGCGCCAGTGCTTGTGGGGCTGTGGAAGGGCTGCCTAGGGCAGGTGATGGCCAGCAAGAGCTTTCAGTGCTAGCCCCTTTGGTGTGGGAGCAGTGGCTGGACGTTTTGAATTTCGGAGCTGGGCTGTGGCTGTGCTGAGAAGGAACGTCCCCACTGTGCTGTGGCTAGGAAGCTCAGAGCGCCAGTGCTTGTGGGGCTGTGGAAGGGCTGCCTAGGGAAGGTGCTGGCCAGCAAGAGCTTTCAGTGCTAGCCCCTTTGGTGTGGGAGCAGTGGCTGGACGTTTTGAATTTCGGAGCTGGGCTGTGGCTGTGCCGAGAAGGAACGTCCCCACTGTGCTGTGGCTAGGAAGCTCAGAGCGCCAGTGCTTGTGGGGCTGTGGAAGGGCTGCCTAGGGCAGGTGATGGCCAGCAAGAGCTTTCAGTGCTAGCCCCTTTGGTGTGGGAGCAGTGGCTGGACGTTTCGAATTTCGGAGCTGGGCTGTGGCTGTGCCGAGAAGGAACGTCCCCACTGTGCTGTGGCTAGGAAGCTCAGAGCGCCAGTGCTTGTGGGGCTGTGGAAGGGCTGCCTAGGGCAGGTGCTGGCCAGCAAGAGCTTTCAGTGCTAGCCCCTTTGGTGTGGGAGCAGTGGCTGGACGTTTTGAATTTCGGAGCTGGGCTGTGGCTGTGCCGAGAAGGAACGTCCCCACTGTGCTGTGGCTAGGAAGCTCAGAGCGCCAGTGCTTGTGGGGCTGTGGAAGGGCTGCCTAGGGAAGGTGATGGCCAGCAAGAGCTTTCAGTGCTAGCCCCTTTGGTGTGGGAGCAGTGGCTGGACGTTTTGAATTTCGGAGCTGGGCTGTGGCTGTGCCGAGAAGGAACGTCCCCACTGTGCTGTGGCTAGGAAGCTCAGAGCGCCAGTGCTTGTGGGGCTGTGGAAGGGCTGCCTAGGGCAGGTGCTGGCCAGCAAGAGCTTTCAGTGCTAGCCCCTTTGGTGTGGGAGCAGTGGCTGGACGTTTCGAATTTCGGAGCTGGGCTGTGGCTGTGCCGAGAAGGAACGTCCCCGCTGTGCTGTGGCTAGGAAGCTCAGAGCGCCAGTGCTTGTGGGGCTGTGGAAGGGCTGCCTAGGGCAGGTGCTGGCCAGCAAGAGCTTTCAGTGCTAGCCCCTTTGGTGTGGGAGCAGTGGCTGGACGTTTCGAATTTGGGAGCTGGGCTGTGGCTGTGCCGAGAAGGAACGTCCCCACTGTGCTGTGGCTAGGAAGCTCAGAGCGCCAGTGCTTGTGGGGCTGTGGAAGGGCTGCCTAGGGCAGGTGCTGGCCAGCAAGAGCTTTCAGTGCTAGCCCCTTTGGTGTGGGAGCAGTGGCTGGACGTTTCGAATTTCGGAGCTGGGCTCTGGCTATGCCGATAAGGAACGTCCCCACTGTGCTGTGGCTAGGAAGCTCAGAGCGCCAGTGCTTGTGGGGCTGTGGAAGGGCTGCCTAGGGCAGGTGCTGGCCAGCAAGAGCTTTCAGTGCTAGCCCCTTTGGTGTGGGAGCAGTGGCTGGACGTTTCGAATTTCGGAGCTGGGCTGTGGCTGTGCCGAGAAGGAACGTCCCCACTGTGCTGTGGCTAGGAAGCTCAGAGCGCCAGTGCTTGTGGGGCTGTGGAAGGGCTGCCTAGGGAAGGTGATGGCCAGCAAGAGCTTTCAGTGCTAGCCCCTTTGGTGTGGGAGCAGTGGCTGGACGTTTTGAATTTGGGAGCTGGGCTGTGGCTGTGCCGAGAAGGAACGTCCCCACTGTGCTGTGGCTAGGAAGCTCAGAGCGCCAGTGCTTGTGGGGCTGTGGAAGGGCTGCCTAGGGCAGGTGATGGCCAGCAAGAGCTTTCAGTGCTAGCCCCTTTGGTGTGGGAGCAGTGGCTGGACGTTTCGAATTTCGGAGCTGGGCTGTGGCTGTGCCGAGAAGGAACGTCCCCACTGTGCTGTGGCTAGGAAGCTCAGAGCGCCAGTGCTTGTGGGGCTGTGGAAGGGCTGCCTAGGGAAGGTGATGGCCAGCAAGAGCTTTCAGTGCTAGCCCCTTTGGTGTGGGAGCAGTGGCTGGACGTTTCGAATTTCGGAGCTGGGCTCTGGCTGTGCCGAGAAGGAACGTCCCCACTGTGCTGTGGCTAGGAAGCTCAGAGCCCCAAAGCTTGAGGGGCTGTGGAAGGGCTGCCTAGGGCAGGTGATGGCCAGCAAGAGCTTTCAGTGCTAGCCCCTTTGGTGTGGGAGCAGTGGCTGGACGTTTTGAATTTGGGAGCTGGGCTGTGGCTGTGCCGAGAAGGAACGTCCCCACTGTGCTGTGGCTAGGAAGCTCAGAGCGCCAGTGCTTGTGGGGCTGTGGAAGGGCTGCCTAGGGAAGGTGCTGGCCAGCAAGAGCTTTCAGTGCTAGCCCCTTTGGTGTGGGAGCAGTGGCTGGACGTTTTGAATTTCGGAGCTGGGCTGTGGCTGTGCCGAGAAGGAACGTCCCCACTGTGCTGTGGCTAGGAAGCTCAGAGCGCCAGTGCTTGTGGGGCTGTGGAAGGGCTGCCTAGGGCAGGTGCTGGCCAGCAAGAGCTTTCAGTGCTAGCCCCTTTGGTGTGGGAGCAGTGGCTGGACGTTTCGAATTTCGGAGCTGGGCTGTGGCTGTGCCGAGAAGGAACGTCCCCACTGTGCTGTGGCTAGGAAGCTCAGAGCGCCAGTGCTTGTGGGGCTGTGGAAGGGCTGCCTAGGGCAGGTGCTGGCCAGCAAGAGCTTTCAGTGCTAGCCCCTTTGGTGTGGGAGCAGTGGCTGGACGTTTCGAATTTGAGAGCTGGGCTGTGGCTGTGCCGAGAAGGAACGTCCCCACTGTGCTGTGGCTAGGAAGCTCAGAGCGCCAGTGCTTGTGGGGCTGTGGAAGGGCTGCCTAGGGCAGGTGATGGCCAGCAAGAGCTTTCAGTGCTAGCCCCTTTGGTGTGGGAGCAGTGGCTGGACGTTTTGAATTTCGGAGCTGGGCTGTGGCTGTGCTGAGAAGGAACGTCCCCACTGTGCTGTGGCTAGGAAGCTCAGAGCGCCAGTGCTTGTGGGGCTGTGGAAGGGCTGCCTAGGGCAGGTGCTGGCCAGCAAGAGCTTTCAGTGCTAGCCCCTTTGGTGTGGGAGCAGTGGCTGGACGTTTTGAATTTCGGAGCTGGGCTGTGGCTGTGCCGAGAAGGAACGTCCCCACTGTGCTGTGGCTAGGAAGCTCAGAGCGCCAGTGCTTGAGGGGCTGTGGAAGGGTCGCCTAGGGCAGGTGATGGCCAGCAAGAGCTTTCAGTGCTAGCCCCTTTGGTGTGGGAGCAGTGGCTGGACGTTTCGAATTTCGGAGCTGGGCTGTGGCTGTGCCGAGAAGGAACGTCCCCACTGTGCTGTGGCTAGGAAGCTCAGAGCGCCAGTGCTTGTGGGGCTGTGGAAGGGCTGCCTAGGGCAGGTGCTGGCCAGCAAGAGCTTTCAGTGCTAGCCCCTTTGGTGTGGGAGCAGTGGCTGGACGTTTTGAATTTCGGAGCTGGGCTGTGGCTGTGCCGAGAAGGAACGTCCCCACTGTGCTGTGGCTAGGAAGCTCAGAGCGCCAGTGCTTGTGGGGCTGTGGAAGGGCTGCCTAGGGCAGGTGCTGGCCAGCAAGAGCTTTCAGTGCTAGCCCCTTTGGTGTGGGAGCAGTGGCTGGACGTTTCGAATTTCGGAGCTGGGCTGTGGCTGTGCCGAGAAGGAACGTCCCCACTGTGCTGTGGCTAGGAAGCTCAGAGCCCCAAAGCTTGAGGGGCTGTGGAAGGGCTGCCTAGGGCAGGTGATGGCCAGCAAGAGCTTTCAGTGCTAGCCCCTTTGGTGTGGGAGCAGTGGCTGGACGTTTTGAATTTCGGAGCTGGGCTGTGGCTGTGCCGAGAAGGAACGTCCCCACTGTGCTGTGGCTAGGAAGCTCAGAGCGCCAGTGCTTGTGGGGCTGTGGAAGGGCTGCCTAGGGCAGGTGCTGGCCAGCAAGAGCTTTCAGTGCTAGCCCCTTTGGTGTGGGAGCAGTGGCTGGACGTTTCGAATTTCGGAGCTGGGCTGTGGCTGTGCGGAGAAGGAACGTCCCCACTGTGCTGTGGCTAGGAAGCTCAGAGCGCCAGTGCTTGTGGGGCTGTGGAAGGGCTGCCTAGGGCAGGTGCTGGCCAGCAAGAGCTTTCAGTGCTAGCCCCTTTGGTGTGGGAGCAGTGGCTGGACGTTTTGAATTTCGGAGCTGGGCTGTGGCTGTGCCGAGAAGGAACGTCCCCACTGTGCTGTGGCTAGGAAGCTCAGAGCGCCAGTGCTTGTGGGGCTGTGGAAGGGCTGCCTAGGGCAGGTGATGGCCAGCAAGAGCTTTCAGTGCTAGCCCCTTTGGTGTGGGAGCAGTGGCTGGACGTTTTGAATTTCGGAGCTGGGCTCTGGCTGTGCTGAGAAGGAACGTCCCCACTGTGCTGTGGCTAGGAAGCTCAGAGCGCCAGTGCTTGTGGGGCTGTGGAAGGGCTGCCTAGGGAAGGTGATGGCCAGCAAGAGCTTTCAGTGCTAGCCCCTTTGGTGTGGGAGCAGTGGCTGGACGTTTTGAATTTGGGAGCTGGGCTGTGGCTGTGCCGAGAAGGAACGTCCCCACTGTGCTGTGGCTAGGAAGCTCAGAGCGCCAGTGCTTGTGGGGCTGTGGAAGGGCTGCCTAGGGAAGGTGATGGCCAGCAAGAGCTTTCAGTGCTAGCCCCTTTGGTGTGGGAGCAGTGGCTGGACGTTTCGAATTTCGGAGCTGGGCTCTGGCTGTGCCGAGAAGGAACGTCCCCACTGTGCTGTGGCTAGGAAGCTCAGAGCGCCAGTGCTTGTGGGGCTGTGGAAGGGCTGCCTAGGGCAGGTGATGGCCAGCAAGAGCTTTCAGTGCTAGCCCCTTTGGTGTGGGAGCAGTGGCTGGACGTTTTGAATTTCGGAGCTGGGCTGTGGCTGTGCTGAGAAGGAACGTCCCCACTGTGCTGTGGCTAGGAAGCTCAGAGCGCCAGTGCTTGTGGGGCTGTGGAAGGGCTGCCTAGGGAAGGTGATGGCCAGCAAGAGCTTTCAGTGCTAGCCCCTTTGGTGTGGGAGCAGTGGCTGGACGTTTTGAATTTCGGAGCTGGGCTGTGGCTGTGCCGAGAAGGAACGTCCCCACTGTGCTGTGGCTAGGAAGCTCAGAGCGCCAGTGCTTGTGGGGCTGTGGAAGGGCTGCCTAGGGAAGGTGATGGCCAGCAAGAGCTTTCAGTGCTAGCCCCTTTGGTGTGGGAGCAGTGGCTGGACGTTTCGAATTTCGGAGCTGGGCTGTGGCTGTGCCGAGAAGGAACGTCCCCACTGTGCTGTGGCTAGGAAGCTCAGAGCCCCAAAGCTTGAGGGGCTGTGGAAGGGCTGCCTAGGGCAGGTGATGGCCAGCAAGAGCTTTCAGTGCTAGCCCCTTTGGTGTGGGAGCAGTGGCTGGACGTTTTGAATTTCGGAGCTGGGCTGTGGCTGTGCCGAGAAGGAACGTCCCCACTGTGCTGTGGCTAGGAAGCTCAGAGCGCCAGTGCTTGTGGGGCTGTGGAAGGGCTGCCTAGGGCAGGTGCTGGCCAGCAAGAGCTTTCAGTGCTAGCCCCTTTGGTGTGGGAGCAGTGGCTGGACGTTTCGAATTTCGGAGCTGGGCTGTGGCTGTGCTGAGAAGGAACGTCCCCACTGTGCTGTGGCTAGGAAGCTCAGAGCGCCAGTGCTTGTGGGGCTGTGGAAGGGCTGCCTAGGGCAGGTGCTGGCCAGCAAGAGCTTTCAGTGCTAGCCCCTTTGGTGTGGGAGCAGTGGCTGGACGTTTCGAATTTCGGAGCTGGGCTGTGGCTGTGCCGAGAAGGAACGTCCCCACTGTGCTGTGGCTAGGAAGCTCAGAGCGCCAGTGCTTGTGGGGCTGTGGAAGGGCTGCCTAGGGCAGGTGCTGGCCAGCAAGAGCTTTCAGTGCTAGCCCCTTTGGTGTGGGAGCAGTGGCTGGACGTTTCGAATTTCGGAGCTGGGCTGTGGCTGTGCCGAGAAGGAACGTCCCCACTGTGCTGTGGCTAGGAAGCTCAGAGCCCCAAAGCTTGAGGGGCTGTGGAAGGGCTGCCTAGGGCAGGTGATGGCCAGCAAGAGCTTTCAGTGCTAGCCCCTTTGGTGTGGGAGCAGTGGCTGGACGTTTTGAATTTGGGAGCTGGGCTGTGGCTGTGCCGAGAAGGAACGTCCCCACTGTGCTGTGGCTAGGAAGCTCAGAGCGCCAGTGCTTGTGGGGCTGTGGAAGGGCTGCCTAGGGCAGGTGCTGGCCAGCAAGAGCTTTCAGTGCTAGCCCCTTTGGTGTGGGAGCAGTGGCTGGACGTTTTGAATTTCGGAGCTGGGCTATGGCTGTGCTGAGAAGGAACGTCCCCACTGTGCTGTGGCTAGGAAGCTCAGAGCGCCAGTGCTTGTGGGGCTGTGGAAGGGCTGCCTAGGGAAGGTGATGGCCAGCAAGAGCTTTCAGTGCTAGCCCCTTTGGTGTGGGAGCAGTGGCTGGACGTTTTGAATTTGGGAGCTGGGCTGTGGCTGTGCCGAGAAGGAACGTCCCCACTGTGCTGTGGCTAGGAAGCTCAGAGCGCCAGTGCTTGTGGGGCTGTGGAAGGGCTGCCTAGGGAAGGTGATGGCCAGCAAGAGCTTTCAGTGCTAGCCCCTTTGGTGTGGGAGCAGTGGCTGGACGTTTTGAATTTCGGAGCTGGGCTGTGGCTGTGCCGAGAAGGAACGTCCCCACTGTGCTGTGGCTAGGAAGCTCAGAGCGCCAGTGCTTGTGGGGCTGTGGAAGGGCTGCCTAGGGCAGGTGATGGCCAGCAAGAGCTTTCAGTGCTAGCCCCTTTGGTGTGGGAGCAGTGGCTGGACGTTTTGAATTTCGGAGCTGGGCTGTGGCTGTGCCGAGAAGGAACGTCCCCACTGTGCTGTGGCTAGGAAGCTCAGAGCGCCAGTGCTTGTGGGGCTGTGGAAGGGCTGCCTAGGGCAGGTGATGGCCAGCAAGAGCTTTCAGTGCTAGCCCCTTTGGTGTGGGAGCAGTGGCTGGACGTTTTGAATTTCGGAGCTGGGCTGTGGCTGTGCCGAGAAGGAACGTCCCCACTGTGCTGTGGCTAGGAAGCTCAGAGCGCCAGTGCTTGTGGGGCTGTGGAAGGGCTGCCTAGGGCAGGTGATGGCCAGCAAGAGCTTTCAGTGCTAGCCCCTTTGGTGTGGGAGCAGTGGCTGGACGTTTTGAATTTCGGAGCTGGGCTGTGGCTGTGCTGAGAAGGAACGTCCCCACTGTGCTGTGGCTAGGAAGCTCAGAGCGCCAGTGCTTGTGGGGCTGTGGAAGGGCTGCCTAGGGAAGGTGATGGCCAGCAAGAGCTTTCAGTGCTAGCCCCTTTGGTGTGGGAGCAGTGGCTGGACGTTTTGGATTTGGGAGCTGGGCTGTGGCTGTGCCGAGAAGGAACGTCCCCACTGTGCTGTGGCTAGGAAGCTCAGAGCGCCAGTGCTTGTGGGGCTGTGGAAGGGCTGCCTAGGGAAGGTGATGGCCAGCAAGAGCTTTCAGTGCTAGCCCCTTTGGTGTGGGAGCAGTGGCTGGACGTTTCGAATTTCGGAGCTGGCTGTGGCTGTGCCGAGAAGGAACGTCCCCACTGTGCTGTGGCTAGGAAGCTCAGAGCCCCAAAGCTTGAGGGGCTGTGGAAGGGCTGCCTAGGGCAGGTGATGGCCAGCAAGAGCTTTCAGTGCTAGCCCCTTTGGTGTGGGAGCAGTGGCTGGACGTTTTGAATTTGGGAGCTGGGCTGTGGCTGTGCCGAGAAGGAACGTCCCCACTGTGCTGTGGCTAGGAAGCTCAGAGCGCCAGTGCTTGTGGGGCTGTGGAAGGGCTGCCTAGGGCAGGTGCTGGCCAGCAAGAGCTTTCAGTGCTAGCCCCTTTGGTGTGGGAGCAGTGGCTGGACGTTTTGAATTTCGGAGCTGGGCTGTGGCTGTGCTGAGAAGGAACGTCCCCACTGTGCTGTGGCTAGGAAGCTCAGAGCGCCAGTGCTTGTGGGGCTGTGGAAGGGCTGCCTAGGGAAGGTGATGGCCAGCAAGAGCTTTCAGTGCTAGCCCCTTTGGTGTGGGAGCAGTGGCTGGACGTTTTGAATTTCGGAGCTGGGCTGTGGCTGTGCCGAGAAGGAACGTCCCCACTGTGCTGTGGCTAGGAAGCTCAGAGCGCCAGTGCTTGTGGGGCTGTGGAAGGGCTGCCTAGGGAAGGTGCTGGCCAGCAAGAGCTTTCAGTGCTAGCCCCTTTGGTGTGGGAGCAGTGGCTGGACGTTTCGAATTTCGGAGCTGGGCTGTGGCTGTGCCGAGAAGGAACGTCCCCACTGTGCTGTGGCTAGGAAGCTCAGAGCGCCAGTGCTTGTGGGGCTGTGGAAGGGCTGCCTAGGGAAGGTAATGGCCAGCAAGAGCTTTCAGTGCTAGCCCCTTTGGTGTGGGAGCAGTGGCTGGACGTTTTGAATTTCGGAGCTGGGCTGTGGCTGTGCCGAGAAGGAACGTCCCCACTGTGCTGTGGCTAGGAAGCTCAGAGCGCCAGTGCTTGTGGGGCTGTGGAAGGGCTGCCTAGGGCAGGTGATGGCCAGCAAGAGCTTTCAGTGCTAGCCCCTTTGGTGTGGGAGCAGTGGCTGGACGTTTTGAATTTCGGAGCTGGGCTGTGGCTGTGCCGAGAAGGAACGTCCCCACTGTGCTGTGGCTAGGAAGCTCAGAGCGCCAGTGCTTGTGGGGCTGTGGAAGGGCTGCCTAGGGCAGGTGCTGGCCAGCAAGAGCTTTCAGTGCTAGCCCCTTTGGTGTGGGAGCAGTGGCTGGACGTTTTGAATTTCGGAGCTGGGCTGTGGCTGTGCCGAGAAGGAACGTCCCCACTGTGCTGTGGCTAGGAAGCTCTGAGCGCCAGTGCTTGTGGGGCTGTGGAAGGGCTGCCTAGGGCAGGTGCTGGCCAGCAAGAGCTTTCAGTGCTAGCCCCTTTGGTGTGGGAGCAGTGGCTGGACGTTTTGAATTTCGGAGCTGGGCTGTGGCTGTGCCGAGAAGGAACGTCCCCACTGTGCTGTGGCTAGGAAGCTCAGAGCGCCAGTGCTTGTGGGGCTGTGGAAGGGCTGCCTAGGGAAGGTGATAGCCAGCAAGAGCTTTCAGTGCTAGCCCCTTTGGTGTGGGAGCAGTGGCTGGACGTTTTGAATTTCGGAGCTGGACTCTGGCTGTGCTGAGAAGGAACGTCCCCACTGTGCTGTGGCTAGGAAGCTCAGAGCGCCAGTGCTTGTGGGGCTGTGGAAGGGCTGCCTAGGGCAGGTGATGGCCAGCAAGAGCTTTCAGTGCTAGCCCCTTTGGTGTGGGAGGAGTGGCTGGACGTTTTGAATTTCGGAGCTGGGCTGTGGCTGTGCCGAGAAGGAACGTCCCCACTGTGCTGTGGCTAGGAAGCTCAGAGCGCCAGTGCTTGTGGGGCTGTGGAAGGGCTGCCTAGGGCAGGTGATGGCCAGCAAGAGCTTTCAGTGCTAGCCCCTTTGGTGTGGGAGCAGTGGCTGGACGTTTCGAATTTCGGAGCTGGGCTGTGGCTGTGCCGAGAAGGAACGTCCCCACTGTGCTGTGGCTAGGAAGCTCAGAGCGCCAGTGCTTGTGGGGCTGTGGAAGGGCTGCCTAGGGCAGGTGATGGCCAGCAAGAGCTTTCAGTGCTAGCCCCTTTGGTGTGGGAGCAGTGGCTGGACGTTTTGAATTTCGGAGCTGGGCTCTGGCTGTGCCGAGAAGGAACGTCCCCACTGTGCTGTGGCTAGGAAGCTCAGAGCGCCAGTGCTTGTGGGGCTGTGGAAGGGCTGCCTAGGGCAGGTGATGGCCAGCAAGAGCTTTCAGTGCTAGCCCCTTTGGTGTGGGAGCAGTGGCTGGACGTTTTGAATTTGGGAGCTGGGCTGTGGCTGTGCCGAGAAGGAACGTCCCCACTGTGCTGTGGCTAGGAAGCTCAGAGCGCCAGTGCTTGTGGGGCTGTGGAAGGGCTGCCTAGGGAAGGTGCTGGCCAGCAAGAGCTTTCAGTGCTAGCCCCTTTGGTGTGGGAGCAGTGGCTGGACGTTTTGAATTTGGGAGCTGGGCTGTGGCTGTGCCGAGAAGGAACGTCCCCACTGTGCTGTGACTAGGAAGCTGAGAGCGCCAGTGCTTGTGGGGCTGTGGAAGGGCTGCCTAGGGCAGGTGATGGCCAGCAAGAGCTTTCAGTGCTAGCCCCTTTGGTGTGGGAGCAGTGGCTGGACGTTTTGAATTTGGGAGCTGGGCTGTGGCTGTGCCGAGAAGGAACGTCCCCACTGTGCTGTGGCTAGGAAGCTGAGAGCGCCAGTGCTTGTGGGGCTGTGGAAGGGCTGCCTAGGGCAGGTGATGGCCAGCAAGAGCTTTCAGTGCTAGCCCCTTTGGTGTGGGAGCAGTGGCTGGACGTTTTGAATTTCGGAGCTGGGCTGTGGCTGTGCCGAGAAGGAACGTCCCCACTGTGCTGTGGCTAGGAAGCTCAGAGCGCCAGTGCTTGTGGGGCTGTGGAAGGGCTGCCTAGGGCAGGTGATGGCCAGCAAGAGCTTTCAGTGCTAGCCCCTTTGGTGTGGGAGCAGTGGCTGGACGTTTCGAATTTCGGAGCTGGGCTCTGGCTGTGCCGAGAAGGAACGTCCCCACTGTGCTGTGGCTAGGAAGCTCAGAGCGCCAGTGCTTGTGGGGCTGTGGAAGGGCTGCCTAGGGCAGGTGCTGGCCAGCAAGAGCTTTCAGTGCTAGCCCCTTTGGTGTGGGAGCAGTGGCTGGACGTTTTGAATTTCGGAGCTGGGCTGTGGCTGTGCCGAGAAGGAACGTCCCCACTGTGCTGTGGCTAGGAAGCTCAGAGCGCCAGTGCTTGTGGGGCTGTGGAAGGGCTGCCTAGGGAAGGTAATGGCCAGCAAGAGCTTTCAGTGCTAGCCCCTTTGGTGTGGGAGCAGTGGCTGGACGTTTTGAATTTGGGAGCTGGGCTGTGGCTGTGCCGAGAAGGAACGTCCCCACTGTGCTGTGGCTAGGAAGCTCAGAGCGCCAGTGCTTGTGGGGCTATGGAAGGGCTGCCTAGGGCAGGTGCTGGCCAGCAAGAGCTTTCAGTGCTAGCCCCTTTGGTGTGGGAGCAGTGGCTGGACGTTTTGAATTTCGGAGCTGGGCTGTGGCTGTGCTGAGAAGGAACGTCCCCACTGTGCTGTGGCTAGGAAGCTCAGAGCGCCAGTGCTTGTGGGGCTGTGGAAGGGCTGCCTAGGGAAGGTGATGGCCAGCAAGAGCTTTCAGTGCTAGCCCCTTTGGTGTGGGAGCAGTGGCTGGACGTTTCGAATTTCGGAGCTGGGCTCTGGCTATGCCGATAAGGAACGTCCCCACTGTGCTGTGGCTAGGAAGCTCAGAGCGCCAGTGCTTGTGGGGCTGTGGAAGGGCTGCCTAGGGAAGGTGATGGCCAGCAAGAGCTTTCAGTGCTAGCCCCTTTGGTGTGGGAGCAGTGGCTGGACGTTTTGAATTTCGGAGCTGGGCTGTGGCTGTGCCGAGAAGGAACGTCCCCACTGTGCTGTGGCTAGGAAGCTCAGAGCGCCAGTGCTTGTGGGGCTGTGGAAGGGCTGCCTAGGGAAGGTGCTGGCCAGCAAGAGCTTTCAGTGCTAGCCCCTTTGGTGTGGGAGCAGTGGCTGGACGTTTCGAATTTCGGAGCTGGGCTCTGGCTGTGCTGAGAAGGAACGTCCCCACTGTGCTGTGGCTAGGAAGCTCAGAGCGCCAGTGCTTGTGGGGCTGTGGAAGGGCTGCCTAGGGAAGGTAATGGCCAGCAAGAGCTTTCAGTGCTAGCCCCTTTGGTGTGGGAGCAGTGGCTGGACGTTTTGAATTTCGGAGCTGGGCTGTGGCTGTGCCGAGAAGGAACGTCCCCACTGTGCTGTGGCTAGGAAGCTCAGAGCGCCAGTGCTTGTGGGGCTGTGGAAGGGCTGCCTAGGGCAGGTGATGGCCAGCAAGAGCTTTCAGTGCTAGCCCCTTTGGTGTGGGAGCAGTGGCTGGACGTTTTGAATTTCGGAGCTGGGCTGTGGCTGTGCCGAGAAGGAACGTCCCCACTGTGCTGTGGCTAGGAAGCTCAGAGCGCCAGTGCTTGTGGGGCTGTGGAAGGGCTGCCTAGGGCAGGTGCTGGCCAGCAAGAGCTTTCAGTGCTAGCCCCTTTGGTGTGGGAGCAGTGGCTGGACGTTTCGAATTTCGGAGCTGGGCTGTGGCTGTGCCGAGAAGGAACGTCCCCACTGTGCTGTGGCTAGGAAGCTCAGAGCGCCAGTGCTTGTGGGGCTGTGGAAGGGCTGCCTAGGGCAGGTGATGGCCAGCAAGAGCTTTCAGTGCTAGCCCCTTTGGTGTGGGAGCAGTGGCTGGACGTTTTGAATTTCGGAGCTGGGCTGTGGCTGTGCCGAGAAGGAACGTCCCCACTGTGCTGTGGCTAGGAAGCTCAGAGCGCCAGTGCTTGTGGGGCTGTGGAAGGGCTGCCTAGGGAAGGTGCTGGCCAGCAAGAGCTTTCAGTGCTAGCCCCTTTGGTGTGGGAGCAGTGGCTGGACGTTTCGAATTTCGGAGCTGGGCTCTGGCTGTGCTGAGAAGGAACGTCCCCACTGTGCTGTGGCTAGGAAGCTCAGAGCGCCAGTGCTTGTGGGGCTGTGGAAGGGCTGCCTAGGGAAGGTAATGGCCAGCAAGAGCTTTCAGTGCTAGCCCCTTTGGTGTGGGAGCAGTGGCTGGACGTTTTGAATTTCGGAGCTGGGCTGTGGCTGTGCCGAGAAGGAACGTCCCCACTGTGCTGTGGCTAGGAAGCTCAGAGCGCCAGTGCTTGTGGGGCTGTGGAAGGGCTGCCTAGGGCAGGTGATGGCCAGCAAGAGCTTTCAGTGCTAGCCCCTTTGGTGTGGGAGCAGTGGCTGGACGTTTTGAATTTCGGAGCTGGGCTGTGGCTGTGCCGAGAAGGAACGTCCCCACTGTGCTGTGGCTAGGAAGCTCAGAGCGCCAGTGCTTGTGGGGCTGTGGAAGGGCTGCCTAGGGCAGGTGCTGGCCAGCAAGAGCTTTCAGTGCTAGCCCCTTTGGTGTGGGAGCAGTGGCTGGACGTTTCGAATTTCGGAGCTGGGCTGTGGCTGTGCCGAGAAGGAACGTCCCCACTGTGCTGTGGCTAGGAAGCTCAGAGCGCCAGTGCTTGTGGGGCTGTGGAAGGGCTGCCTAGGGCAGGTGATGGCCAGCAAGAGCTTTCAGTGCTAGCCCCTTTGGTGTGGGAGCAGTGGCTGGACGTTTTGAATTTCGGAGCTGGGCTGTGGCTGTGCCGAGAAGGAACGTCCCCACTGTGCTGTGGCTAGGAAGCTCAGAGCGCCAGTGCTTGTGGGGCTGTGGAAGGGCTGCCTAGGGAAGGTGATAGCCAGCAAGAGCTTTCAGTGCTAGCCCCTTTGGTGTGGGAGCAGTGGCTGGACGTTTTGAATTTCGGAGCTGGACTCTGGCTGTGCTGAGAAGGAACGTCCCCACTGTGCTGTGGCTAGGAAGCTCAGAGCGCCAGTGCTTGTGGGGCTGTGGAAGGGCTGCCTAGGGCAGGTGATGGCCAGCAAGAGCTTTCAGTGCTAGCCCCTTTGGTGTGGGAGCAGTGGCTGGACGTTTTGAATTTCGGAGCTGGGCTGTGGCTGTGCCGAGAAGGAACGTCCCCACTGTGCTGTGGCTAGGAAGCTCAGAGCGCCAGTGCTTGTGGGGCTGTGGAAGGGCTGCCTAGGGCAGGTGATGGCCAGCAAGAGCTTTCAGTGCTAGCCCCTTTGGTGTGGGAGCAGTGGCTGGACGTTTTGAATTTGGGAGCTGGGCTGTGGCTGTGCCGAGAAGGAACGTCCCCACTGTGCTGTGGCTAGGAAGCTCAGAGCGCCAGTGCTTGTGGGGCTGTGGAAGGGCTGCCTAGGGCAGGTGATGGCCAGCAAGAGCTTTCAGTGCTAGCCCCTTTGGTGTGGGAGCAGTGGCTGGACGTTTTGAATTTCGGAGCTGGGCTCTGGCTGTGCCGAGAAGGAACGTCCCCACTGTGCTGTGGCTAGGAAGCTCAGAGCGCCAGTGCTTGTGGGGCTGTGGAAGGGCTGCCTAGGGCAGGTGATGGCCAGCAAGAGCTTTCAGTGCTAGCCCCTTTGGTGTGGGAGCAGTGGCTGGACGTTTTGAATTTGGGAGCTGGGCTGTGGCTGTGCCGAGAAGGAACGTCCCCACTGTGCTGTGGCTAGGAAGCTCAGAGCGCCAGTGCTTGTGGGGCTGTGGAAGGGCTGCCTAGGGAAGGTGCTGGCCAGCAAGAGCTTTCAGTGCTAGCCCCTTTGGTGTGGGAGCAGTGGCTGGACGTTTTGAATTTCGGAGCTGGGCTGTGGCTGTGCCGAGAAGGAACGTCCCCACTGTGCTGTGACTAGGAAGCTGAGAGCGCCAGTGCTTGTGGGGCTGTGGAAGGGCTGCCTAGGGCAGGTGCTGGCCAGCAAGAGCTTTCAGTGCTAGCCCCTTTGGTGTGGGAGCAGTGGCTGGACGTTTCGAATTTGGGAGCTGGGCTGTGGCTGTGCCGAGAAGGAACGTCCCCACTGTGCTGTGGCTAGGAAGCTCAGAGCGCCAGTGCTTGTGGGGCTGTGGAAGGGCTGCCTAGGGCAGGTGATGGCCAGCAAGAGCTTTCAGTGCTAGCCCCTTTGGTGTGGGAGCAGTGGCTGGACGTTTTGAATTTCGGAGCTGGGCTGTGGCTGTGCCGAGAAGGAACGTCCCCACTGTGCTGTGGCTAGGAAGCTCAGAGCGCCAGTGCTTGTGGGGCTGTGGAAGGGCTGCCTAGGGCAGGTGATGGCCAGCAAGAGCTTTCAGTGCTAGCCCCTTTGGTGTGGGAGCAGTGGCTGGACGTTTCGAATTTCGGAGCTGGGCTCTGGCTGTGCCGAGAAGGAACGTCCCCACTGTGCTGTGGCTAGGAAGCTCAGAGCGCCAGTGCTTGTGGGGCTGTGGAAGGGCTGCCTAGGGCAGGTGCTGGCCAGCAAGAGCTTTCAGTGCTAGCCCCTTTGGTGTGGGAGCAGTGGCTGGACGTTTTGAATTTCGGAGCTGGGCTGTGGCTGTGCCGAGAAGGAACGTCCCCACTGTGCTGTGGCTAGGAAGCTCAGAGCGCCAGTGCTTGTGGGGCTGTGGAAGGGCTGCCTAGGGAAGGTAATGGCCAGCAAGAGCTTTCAGTGCTAGCCCCTTTGGTGTGGGAGCAGTGGCTGGACGTTTTGAATTTCGGAGCTGGGCTGTGGCTGTGCCGAGAAGGAACGTCCCCACTGTGCTGTGGCTAGGAAGCTCAGAGCGCCAGTGCTTGTGGGGCTGTGGAAGGGCTGCCTAGGGCAGGTGATGGCCAGCAAGAGCTTTCAGTGCTAGCCCCTTTGGTGTGGGAGCAGTGGCTGGACGTTTTGAATTTCGGAGCTGGGCTGTGGCTGTGCCGAGAAGGAACGTCCCCACTGTGCTGTGGCTAGGAAGCTCAGAGCGCCAGTGCTTGTGGGGCTGTGGAAGGGCTGCCTAGGGCAGGTGCTGGCCAGCAAGAGCTTTCAGTGCTAGCCCCTTTGGTGTGGGAGCAGTGGCTGGACGTTTTGAATTTCGGAGCTGGGCTGTGGCTGTGCCGAGAAGGAACGTCCCCACTGTGCTGTGGCTAGGAAGCTCAGAGCGCCAGTGCTTGTGGGGCTGTGGAAGGGCTGCCTAGGGCAGGTGCTGGCCAGCAAGAGCTTTCAGTGCTAGCCCCTTTGGTGTGGGAGCAGTGGCTGGACGTTTTGAATTTCGGAGCTGGGCTGTGGCTGTGCCGAGAAGGAACGTCCCCACTGTGCTGTGGCTAGGAAGCTCAGAGCGCCAGTGCTTGTGGGGCTGTGGAAGGGCTGCCTAGGGAAGGTGATGGCCAGCAAGAGCTTTCAGTGCTAGCCCCTTTGGTGTGGGAGCAGTGGCTGGACGTTTCGAATTTCGGAGCTGGGCTGTGGCTGTGCCGAGAAGGAACGTCCCCACTGTGCTGTGGCTAGGAAGCTCAGAGCGCCAGTGCTTGTGGGGCTGTGGAAGGGCTGCCTAGGGCAGGTGATGGCCAGCAAGAGCTTTCAGTGCTAGCCCCTTTGGTGTGGGAGCAGTGGCTGGACGTTTCGAATTTCGGAGCTGGGCTGTGGCTGTGCCGAGAAGGAACGTCCCCACTGTGCTGTGGCTAGGAAGCTCAGAGCGCCAGTGCTTGTGGGGCTGTGGAAGGGCTGCCTAGGGCAGGTGATGGCCAGCAAGAGCTTTCAGTGCTAGCCCCTTTGGTGTGGGAGCAGTGGCTGGACGTTTCGAATTTCGGAGCTGGGCTGTGGCTGTGCCGAGAAGGAACGTCCCCACTGTGCTGTGGCTAGGAAGCTCAGAGCGCCAGTGCTTGTGGGGCTGTGGAAGGGCTGCCTAGGGCAGGTGATGGCCAGCAAGAGCTTTCAGTGCTAGCCCCTTTGGTGTGGGAGCAGTGGCTGGACGTTTCGAATTTCGGAGCTGGGCTGTGGCTGTGCCGAGAAGGAACGTCCCCACTGTGCTGTGGCTAGGAAGCTCAGAGCGCCAGTGCTTGTGGGGCTGTGGAAGGGCTGCCTAGGGCAGGTGATGGCCAGCAAGAGCTTTCAGTGCTAGCCCCTTTGGTGTGGGAGCAGTGGCTGGACGTTTTGAATTTCGGAGCTGGGCTGTGGCTGTGCCGAGAAGGAACGTCCCCACTGTGCTGTGGCTAGGAAGCTCAGAGCGCCAGTGCTTGTGGGGCTGTGGAAGGGCTGCCTAGGGAAGGTGATGGCCAGCAAGAGCTTTCAGTGCTAGCCCCTTTGGTGTGGGAGCAGTGGCTGGACGTTTCGAATTTCGGAGCTGGGCTGTGGCTGTGCCGAGAAGGAACGTCCCCACTGTGCTGTGGCTAGGAAGCTCAGAGCGCCAGTGCTTGTGGGGCTGTGGAAGGGCTGCCTAGGGCAGGTGATGGCCAGCAAGAGCTTTCAGTGCTAGCCCCTTTGGTGTGGGAGCAGTGGCTGGACGTTTCGAATTTCGGAGCTGGGCTGTGGCTGTGCCGAGAAGGAACGTCCCCACTGTGCTGTGGCTAGGAAGCTCAGAGCGCCAGTGCTTGTGGGGCTGTGGAAGGGCTGCCTAGGGCAGGTGATGGCCAGCAAGAGCTTTCAGTGCTAGCCCCTTTGGTGTGGGAGCAGTGGCTGGACGTTTCGAATTTCGGAGCTGGGCTGTGGCTGTGCCGAGAAGGAACGTCCCCACTGTGCTGTGGCTAGGAAGCTCAGAGCGCCAGTGCTTGTGGGGCTGTGGAAGGGCTGCCTAGGGCAGGTGATGGCCAGCAAGAGCTTTCAGTGCTAGCCCCTTTGGTGTGGGAGCAGTGGCTGGACGTTTCGAATTTCGGAGCTGGGCTGTGGCTGTGCCGAGAAGGAACGTCCCCACTGTGCTGTGGCTAGGAAGCTCAGAGCGCCAGTGCTTGTGGGGCTGTGGAAGGGCTGCCTAGGGCAGGTGATGGCCAGCAAGAGCTTTCAGTGCTAGCCCCTTTGGTGTGGGAGCAGTGGCTGGACGTTTTGAATTTGGGAGCTGGGCTGTGGCTGTGCCGAGAAGGAACGTCCCCACTGTGCTGTGGCTAGGAAGCTCAGAGCGCCAGTGCTTGTGGGGCTGTGGAAGGGCTGCCTAGGGCAGGTGATGGCCAGCAAGAGCTTTCAGTGCTAGCCCCTTTGGTGTGGGAGCAGTGGCTGGACGTTTCGAATTTCGGAGCTGGGCTGTGGCTGTGCCGAGAAGGAACGTCCCCACTGTGCTGTGGCTAGGAAGCTCAGAGCGCCAGTGCTTGTGGGGCTGTGGAAGGGCTGCCTAGGGAAGGTGCTGGCCAGCAAGAGCTTTCAGTGCTAGCCCCTTTGGTGTGGGAGCAGTGGCTGGACGTTTCGAATTTGGGAGCTGGGCTGTGGCTGTGCCGAGAAGGAACGTCCCCACTGTGCTGTGGCTAGGAAGCTCAGAGCGCCAGTGCTTGTGGGGCTGTGGAAGGGCTGCCTAGGGCAGGTGATGGCCAGCAAGAGCTTTCAGTGCTAGCCCCTTTGGTGTGGGAGCAGTGGCTGGACGTTTCGAATTTCGGAGCTGGGCTGTGGCTGTGCCGAGAAGGAACGTCCCCACTGTGCTGTGGCTAGGAAGCTCAGAGCGCCAGTGCTTGTGGGGCTGTGGAAGGGCTGCCTAGGGAAGGTGCTGGCCAGCAAGAGCTTTCAGTGCTAGCCCCTTTGGTGTGGGAGCAGTGGCTGGACGTTTTGAATTTCGGAGCTGGGCTGTGGCTGTGCCGAGAAGGAACGTCCCCACTGTGCTGTGGCTAGGAAGCTCAGAGCGCCAGTGCTTGTGGGGCTGTGGAAGGGCTGCCTAGGGCAGGTGATGGCCAGCAAGAGCTTTCAGTGCTAGCCCCTTTGGTGTGGGAGCAGTGGCTGGACGTTTTGAATTTCGGAGCTGGGCTGTGGCTGTGCCGAGAAGGAACGTCCCCACTGTGCTGTGGCTAGGAAGCTCAGAGCGCCAGTGCTTGTGGGGCTGTGGAAGGGCTGCCTAGGGCAGGTGATGGCCAGCAAGAGCTTTCAGTGCTAGCCCCTTTGGTGTGGGAGCAGTGGCTGGACGTTTCGAATTTCGGAGCTGGGCTGTGGCTGTGCCGAGAAGGAACGTCCCCACTGTGCTGTGGCTAGGAAGCTCAGAGCGCCAGTGCTTGTGGGGCTGTGGAAGGGCTGCCTAGGGCAGGTGCTGGCCAGCAAGAGCTTTCAGTGCTAGCCCCTTTGGTGTGGGAGCAGTGGCTGGACGTTTTGAATTTGGGAGCTGGGCTGTGGCTGTGCCGAGAAGGAACGTCCCCACTGTGCTGTGGCTAGGAAGCTCAGAGCGCCAGTGCTTGTGGGGCTGTGGAAGGGCTGCCTAGGGCAGGTGCTGGCCAGCAAGAGCTTTCAGTGCTAGCCCCTTTGGTGTGGGAGCAGTGGCTGGACGTTTTGAATTTCGGAGCTGGGCTGTGGCTGTGCTGAGAAGGAACGTCCCCACTGTGCTGTGGCTAGGAAGCTCAGAGCGCCAGTGCTTGTGGGGCTGTGGAAGGGCTGCCTAGGGAAGGTGATGGCCAGCAAGAGCTTTCAGTGCTAGCCCCTTTGGTGTGGGAGCAGTGGCTGGACGTTTCGAATTTCGGAGCTGGGCTCTGGCTATGCCGATAAGGAACGTCCCCACTGTGCTGTGGCTAGGAAGCTCAGAGCGCCAGTGCTTGTGGGGCTGTGGAAGGGCTGCCTAGGGAAGGTGATGGCCAGCAAGAGCTTTCAGTGCTAGCCCCTTTGGTGTGGGAGCAGTGGCTGGACGTTTTGAATTTCGGAGCTGGGCTGTGGCTGTGCCGAGAAGGAACGTCCCCACTGTGCTGTGGCTAGGAAGCTCAGAGCGCCAGTGCTTGTGGGGCTGTGGAAGGGCTGCCTAGGGCAGGTGCTGGCCAGCAAGAGCTTTCAGTGCTAGCCCCTTTGGTGTGGGAGCAGTGGCTGGACGTTTTGAATTTCGGAGCTGGGCTGTGGCTGTGCCGAGAAGGAACGTCCCCACTGTGCTGTGGCTAGGAAGCTCAGAGCGCCAGTGCTTGTGGGGCTGTGGAAGGGCTGCCTAGGGCAGGTGATGGCCAGCAAGAGCTTTCAGTGCTAGCCCCTTTGGTGTGGGAGCAGTGGCTGGACGTTTCGAATTTCGGAGCTGGGCTGTGGCTGTGCCGAGAAGGAACGTCCCCACTGTGCTGTGGCTAGGAAGCTCAGAGCGCCAGTGCTTGTGGGGCTGTGGAAGGGCTGCCTAGGGAAGGTAATGGCCAGCAAGAGCTTTCAGTGCTAGCCCCTTTGGTGTGGGAGCAGTGGCTGGACGTTTTGAATTTCGGAGCTGGGCTGTGGCTGTGCCGAGAAGGAACGTCCCCACTGTGCTGTGGCTAGGAAGCTCAGAGCGCCAGTGCTTGTGGGGCTGTGGAAGGGCTGCCTAGGGCAGGTGATGGCCAGCAAGAGCTTTCAGTGCTAGCCCCTTTGGTGTGGGAGCAGTGGCTGGACGTTTCGAATTTCGGAGCTGGGCTGTGGCTGTGCCGAGAAGGAACGTCCCCACTGTGCTGTGGCTAGGAAGCTCAGAGCGCCAGTGCTTGTGGGGCTGTGGAAGGGCTGCCTAGGGCAGGTGATGGCCAGCAAGAGCTTTCAGTGCTAGCCCCTTTGGTGTGGGAGCAGTGGCTGGACGTTTTGAATTTCGGAGCTGGGCTGTGGCTGTGCTGAGAAGGAACGTCCCCACTGTGCTGTGGCTAGGAAGCTCAGAGCGCCAGTGCTTGTGGGGCTGTGGAAGGGCTGCCTAGGGCAGGTGCTGGCCAGCAAGAGCTTTCAGTGCTAGCCCCTTTGGTGTGGGAGCAGTGGCTGGATGTTTTGAATTTCGGAGCTGGGCTGTGGCTGTGCCGAGAAGGAACGTCCCCACTGTGCTGTGGCTAGGAAGCTCAGAGCGCCAGTGCTTGTGGGGCTGTGGAAGGGCTGCCTAGGGCAGGTGATGGCCAGCAAGAGCTTTCAGTGCTAGCCCCTTTGGTGTGGGAGCAGTGGCTGGACGTTTCGAATTTCGGAGCTGGGCTGTGGCTGTGCCGAGAAGGAACGTCCCCACTGTGCTGTGGCTAGGAAGCTCAGAGCGCCAGTGCTTGTGGGGCTGTGGAAGGGCTGCCTAGGGAAGGTGATGGCCAGCAAGAGCTTTCAGTGCTAGCCCCTTTGGTGTGGGAGCAGTGGCTGGACGTTTCGAATTTCGGAGCTGGGCTGTGGCTGTGCCGAGAAGGAACGTCCCCACTGTGCTGTGGCTAGGAAGCTCAGAGCGCCAGTGCTTGTGGGGCTGTGGAAGGGCTGCCTAGGGCAGGTGCTGGCCAGCAAGAGCTTTCAGTGCTAGCCCCTTTGGTGTGGGAGCAGTGGCTGGACGTTTTGAATTTCGGAGCTGGGCTGTGGCTGTGCCGAGAAGGAACGTCCCCACTGTGCTGTGGCTAGGAAGCTCAGAGCGCCAGTGCTTGTGGGGCTGTGGAAGGGCTGCCTAGGGCAGGTGCTGGCCAGCAAGAGCTTTCAGTGCTAGCCCCTTTGGTGTGGGAGCAGTGGCTGGACGTTTTGAATTTCGGAGCTGGGCTGTGGCTGTGCCGAGAAGGAACGTCCCCACTGTGCTGTGGCTAGGAAGCTCAGAGCGCCAGTGCTTGTGGGGCTGTGGAAGGGCTGCCTAGGGCAGGTGATGGCCAGCAAGAGCTTTCAGTGCTAGCCCCTTTGGTGTGGGAGCACTGGCTGGACGTTTTGAATTTGGGAGCTGGGCTGTGGCTGTGCTGAGAAGGAACGTCCCCACTGTGCTGTGGCTAGGAAGCTCAGAGCGCCAGTGCTTGTGGGGCTGTGGAAGGGCTGCCTAGGGAAGGTGCTGGCCAGCAAGAGCTTTCAGTGCTAGCCCCTTTGGTGTGGGAGCAGTGGCTGGATGTTTTGAATTTCGGAGCTGGGCTGTGGCTGTGCCGAGAAGGAACGTCCCCACTGTGCTGTGGCTAGGAAGCTCAGAGCGCCAGTGCTTGTGGGGCTGTGGAAGGGCTGCCTAGGGCAGGTGCTGGCCAGCAAGAGCTTTCAGTGCTAGCCCCTTTGGTGTGGGAGCAGTGGCTGGACGTTTTGAATTTGGGAGCTGGGCTGTGGCTGTGCCGAGAAGGAACGTCCCCACTGTGCTGTGGCTAGGAAGCTCAGAGCGCCAGTGCTTGTGGGGCTGTGGAAGGGCTGCCTAGGGAAGGTGCTGGCCAGCAAGAGCTTTCAGTGCTAGCCCCTTTGGTGTGGGAGCAGTGGCTGGACGTTTCGAATTTCGGAGCTGGGCTGTGGCTGTGCCGAGAAGGAACGTCCCCACTGTGCTGTGGCTAGGAAGCTCAGAGCGCCAGTGCTTGTGGGGCTGTGGAAGGGCTGCCTAGGGCAGGTGATGGCCAGCAAGAGCTTTCAGTGCTAGCCCCTTTGGTGTGGGAGCAGTGGCTGGACGTTTTGAATTTGGGAGCTGGGCTGTGGCTGTGCCGAGAAGGAACGTCCCCACTGTGCTGTGGCTAGGAAGCTCAGAGCGCCAGTGCTTGTGGGGCTGTGGAAGGGCTGCCTAGGGCAGGTGATGGCCAGCAAGAGCTTTCAGTGCTAGCCCCTTTGGTGTGGGAGCAGTGGCTGGACGTTTTGAATTTCGGAGCTGGGCTGTGGCTGTGCCGAGAAGGAACGTCCCCACTGTGCTGTGGCTAGGAAGCTCAGAGCGCCAGTGCTTGTGGGGCTGTGGAAGGGCTGCCTAGGGCAGGTGATGGCCAGCAAGAGCTTTCAGTGCTAGCCCCTTTGGTGTGGGAGCAGTGGCTGGACGTTTCGAATTTCGGAGCTGGGCTGTGGCTGTGCCGAGAAGGAACGTCCCCACTGTGCTGTGGCTAGGAAGCTGAGAGCGCCAGTGCTTGTGGGGCTGTGGAAGGGCTGCCTAGGGAAGGTGCTGGCCAGCAAGAGCTTTCAGTGCTAGCCCCTTTGGTGTGGGAGCAGTGGCTGGACGTTTCGAATTTGGGAGCTGGGCTGTGGCTGTGCCGAGAAGGAACGTCCCCACTGTGCTGTGGCTAGGAAGCTCAGAGCGCCAGTGCTTGTGGGGCTGTGGAAGGGCTGCCTAGGGCAGGTGATGGCCAGCAAGAGCTTTCAGTGCTAGCCCCTTTGGTGTGGGAGCAGTGGCTGGACGTTTCGAATTTCGGAGCTGGGCTGTGGCTGTGCCGAGAAGGAACGTCCCCACTGTGCTGTGGCTAGGAAGCTCAGAGCGCCAGTGCTTGTGGGGCTGTGGAAGGGCTGCCTAGGGAAGGTGCTGGCCAGCAAGAGCTTTCAGTGCTAGCCCCTTTGGTGTGGGAGCAGTGCCTGGACGTTTTGAATTTCGGAGCTGGGCTGTGGCTGTGCCGAGAAGGAACGTCCCCACTGTGCTGTGGCTAGGAAGCTCAGAGCGCCAGTGCTTGTGGGGCTGTGGAAGGGCTGCCTAGGGCAGGTGATGGCCAGCAAGAGCTTTCAGTGCTAGCCCCTTTGGTGTGGGAGCAGTGGCTGGACGTTTTGAATTTCGGAGCTGGGCTGTGGCTGTGCCGAGAAGGAACGTCCCCACTGTGCTGTGGCTAGGAAGCTCAGAGCGCCAGTGCTTGTGGGGCTGTGGAAGGGCTGCCTAGGGCAGGTGATGGCCAGCAAGAGCTTTCAGTGCTAGCCCCTTTGGTGTGGGAGCAGTGGCTGGACGTTTCGAATTTCGGAGCTGGGCTGTGGCTGTGCCGAGAAGGAACGTCCCCACTGTGCTGTGGCTAGGAAGCTCAGAGCGCCAGTGCTTGTGGGGCTGTGGAAGGGCTGCCTAGGGAAGGTGCTGGCCAGCAAGAGCTTTCAGTGCTAGCCCCTTTGGTGTGGGAGCAGTGGCTGGACGTTTCGAATTTGGGAGCTGGGCTGTGGCTGTGCCGAGAAGGAACGTCCCCACTGTGCTGTGGCTAGGAAGCTCAGAGCGCCAGTGCTTGTGGGGCTGTGGAAGGGCTGCCTAGGGAAGGTGCTGGCCAGCAAGAGCTTTCAGTGCTAGCCCCTTTGGTGTGGGAGCAGTGGCTGGACGTTTTGAATTTCGGAGCTGGGCTGTGGCTGTGCTGAGAAGGAACGTCCCCACTGTGCTGTGGCTAGGAAGCTCAGAGCGCCAGTGCTTGTGGGGCTGTGGAAGGGCTGCCTAGGGCAGGTGATGGCCAGCAAGAGCTTTCAGTGCTAACCCCTTTGGTATGGGAGCAGTGGCTGGACGTTTTGAATTTCGGAGCTGGGCTGTGGCTGTGCCGAGAAGGAACGTCCCCACTGTGCTGTGGCTAGGAAGCTCAGAGCGCCAGTGCTTGTGGGGCTGTGGAAGGGCTGCCTAGGGCAGGTGATGGCCAGCAAGAGCTTTCAGTGCTAGCCCCTTTGGTGTGGGAGCAGTGGCTGGACGTTTCGAATTTCGGAGCTGGGCTGTGGCTGTGCCGAGAAGGAACGTCCCCACTGTGCTGTGGCTAGGAAGCTCAGAGCCCCAAAGCTTGTGGGGCTGTGGAAGGGCTGCCTAGGGCAGGTGATGGCCAGCAAGAGCTTTCAGTGCTAGCCCCTTTGGTGTGGGAGCAGTGGCTGGACGTTTTGAATTTGGGAGCTGGGCTGTGGCTGTGCCGAGAAGGAACGTCCCCACTGTGCTGTGGCTAGGAAGCTCAGAGCGCCAGTGCTTGTGGGGCTGTGGAAGGGCTGCCTAGGGCAGGTGCTGGCCAGCAAGAGCTTTCAGTGCTAGCCCCTTTGGTGTGGGAGCAGTGGCTGGACGTTTTGAATTTCGGAGCTGGGCTGTGGCTGTGCTGAGAAGGAACGTCCCCACTGTGCTGTGGCTAGGAAGCTCAGAGCGCCAGTGCTTGTGGGGCTGTGGAAGGGCTGCCTAGGGCAGGTGATGGCCAGCAAGAGCTTTCAGTGCTAGCCCCTTTGGTGTGGGAGCAGTGGCTGGACGTTTCGAATTTCGGAGCTGGGCTCTGGCTATGCCGATAAGGAACGTCCCCACTGTGCTGTGGCTAGGAAGCTCAGAGCGCCAGTGCTTGTGGGGCTGTGGAAGGGCTGCCTAGGGCAGGTGATGGCCAGCAAGAGCTTTCAGTGCTAGCCCCTTTGGTGTGGGAGCAGTGGCTGGACGTTTTGAATTTGGGAGCTGGGCTGTGGCTGTGCCGAGAAGGAACGTCCCCACTGTGCTGTGGCTAGGAAGCTCAGAGCGCCAGTGCTTGTGGGGCTGTGGAAGGGCTGCCTAGGGCAGGTGCTGGCCAGCAAGAGCTTTCAGTGCTAGCCCCTTTGGTGTGGGAGCAGTGGCTGGACGTTTTGAATTTCGGAGCTGGGCTGTGGCTGTGCCGAGAAGGAACGTCCCCACTGTGCTGTGGCTAGGAAGCTCAGAGCGCCAGTGCTTGTGGGGCTGTGGAAGGGCTGCCTAGGGCAGGTGATGGCCAGCAAGAGCTTTCAGTGCTAGCCCCTTTGGTGTGGGAGCAGTGGCTGGACGTTTTGAATTTGGGAGCTGGGCTGTGGCTGTGCCGAGAAGGAACGTCCCCACTGTGCTGTGGCTAGGAAGCTCAGAGCGCCAGTGCTTGTGGGGCTGTGGAAGGGCTGCCTAGGGAAGGTAATGGCCAGCAAGAGCTTTCAGTGCTAGCCCCTTTGGTGTGGGAGCAGTGGCTGGACGTTTTGAATTTCGGAGCTGGGCTGTGGCTGTGCCGAGAAGGAACGTCCCCACTGTGCTGTGGCTAGGAAGCTCAGAGCGCCAGTGCTTGTGGGGCTGTGGAAGGGCTGCCTAGGGCAGGTGATGGCCAGCAAGAGCTTTCAGTGCTAGCCCCTTTGGTGTGGGAGCAGTGGCTGGACGTTTCGAATTTCGGAGCTGGGCTGTGGCTGTGCCGAGAAGGAACGTCCCCACTGTGCTGTGGCTAGGAAGCTCAGAGCGCCAGTGCTTGTGGGGCTGTGGAAGGGCTGCCTAGGGCAGGTGCTGGCCAGCAAGAGCTTTCAGTGCTAGCCCCTTTGGTGTGGGAGCAGTGGCTGGACGTTTTGAATTTCGGAGCTGGGCTGTGGCTGTGCCGAGAAGGAACGTCCCCACTGTGCTGTGGCTAGGAAGCTCAGAGCGCCAGTGCTTGTGGGGCTGTGGAAGGGCTGCCTAGGGCAGGTGCTGGCCAGCAAGAGCTTTCAGTGCTAGCCCCTTTGGTGTGGGAGCAGTGGCTGGATGTTTTGAATTTCGGAGCTGGGCTGTGGCTGTGCCGAGAAGGAACGTCCCCACTGTGCTGTGGCTAGGAAGCTCAGAGCGCCAGTGCTTGT
This sequence comes from Aptenodytes patagonicus, assembly GCF_965638725.1. NCBI lineage: Eukaryota > Metazoa > Chordata > Aves > Sphenisciformes > Spheniscidae > Aptenodytes > Aptenodytes patagonicus. The sequence goes on along the minus strand of NW_027472103.1, from coordinate 113,115 downwards.
GGGGCTGTGGAAGGGCTGCCTAGGGCAGGTGATGGCCAGCAAGAGCTTTCAGTGCTAGCCCCTTTGGTGTGGGAGCAGTGGCTGGACGTTTCGAATTTCGGAGCTGGGCTGTGGCTGTGCCGAGAAGGAACGTCCCCACTGTGCTGTGGCTAGGAAGCTCAGAGCGCCAGTGCTTGTGGGGCTGTGGAAGGGCTGCCTAGGGCAGGTGATGGCCAGCAAGAGCTTTCAGTGCTAGCCCCTTTGGTGTGGGAGCAGTGGCTGGACGTTTTGAATTTCGGAGCTGGGCTGTGGCTGTGCCGAGAAGGAACGTCCCCACTGTGCTGTGGCTAGGAAGCTCAGAGCGCCAGTGCTTGTGGGGCTGTGGAAGGGCTGCCTAGGGCAGGTGCTGGCCAGCAAGAGCTTTCAGTGCTAGCCCCTTTGGTGTGGGAGCAGTGGCTGGACGTTTCGAATTTGGGAGCTGGGCTGTGGCTGTGCCGAGAAGGAACGTCCCCACTGTGCTGTGGCTAGGAAGCTCAGAGCGCCAGTGCTTGTGGGGCTGTGGAAGGGCTGCCTAGGGCAGGTGATGGCCAGCAAGAGCTTTCAGTGCTAGCCCCTTTGGTGTGGGAGCAGTGGCTGGACGTTTTGAATTTCGGAGCTGGGCTGTGGCTGTGCCGAGAAGGAACGTCCCCACTGTGCTGTGGCTAGGAAGCTCAGAGCGCCAGTGCTTGTGGGGCTGTGGAAGGGCTGCCTAGGGAAGGTGCTGGCCAGCAAGAGCTTTCAGTGCTAGCCCCTTTGGTGTGGGAGCAGTGGCTGGACGTTTTGAATTTCGGAGCTGGGCTGTGGCTGTGCCGAGAAGGAACGTCCCCACTGTGCTGTGGCTAGGAAGCTCAGAGCGCCAGTGCTTGTGGGGCTGTGGAAGGGCTGCCTAGGGAAGGTGATGGCCAGCAAGAGCTTTCAGTGCTATCCCCTTTGGTGTGGGAGCAGTGGCTGGACGTTTCGAATTTCGGAGCTGGGCTGTGGCTGTGCGGAGAAGGAACGTCCCCACTGTGCTGTGGCTAGGAAGCTCAGAGCGCCAGTGCTTGTGGGGCTGTGGAAGGGCTGCCTAGGGCAGGTGATGGCCAGCAAGAGCTTTCAGTGCTAGCCCCTTTGGTGTGGGAGCAGTGGCTGGACGTTTTGAATTTGGGAGCTGGGCTGTGGCTGTGCCGAGAAGGAACGTCCCCACTGTGCTGTGGCTAGGAAGCTCAGAGCGCCAGTGCTTGTGGGGCTGTGGAAGGGCTGCCTAGGGAAGGTGATGGCCAGCAAGAGCTTTCAGTGCTAGCCCCTTTGGTGTGGGAGCAGTGGCTGGACGTTTCGAATTTCGGAGCTGGGCTGTGGCTGTGCCGAGAAGGAACATCCCCACTGTGCTGTGACTAGGAAGCTCAGAGCGCCAGTGCTTGTGGGGCTGTGGAAGGGCTTCCTAGGGCAGGTGATGGCCAGCAAGAGCTTTCAGTGCTAGCCCCTTTGGTGTGGGAGCAGTGGCTGGACGTTTCGAATTTCGGAGCTGGGCTGTGGCTGTGCCGAGAAGGAACGTCCCCACTGTGCTGTGGCTAGGAAGCTCAGAGCGCCAGTGCTTGTGGGGCTGTGGAAGGGCTGCCTAGGGCAGGTGCTGGCCAGCAAGAGCTTTCAGTGCTAGCCCCTTTGGTGTGGGAGCAGTGCCTGGACGTTTTGAATTTGGGAGCTGGGCTGTGGCTGTGCCGAGAAGGAACGTCCCCACTGTGCTGTGACTAGGAAGCTCAGAGCGCCAGTGCTTGTGGGGCTGTGGAAGGGCTGCCTAGGGCAGGTGATGGCCAGCAAGAGCTTTCAGTGCTAGCCCCTTTGGTGTGGGAGCAGTGGCTGGACGTTTCGAATTTCGGAGCTGGGCTGTGGCTGTGCCGAGAAGGAACGTCCCCACTGTGCTGTGGCTAGGAAGCTCAGAGCCCCAAAGCTTGTGGGGCTGTGGAAGGGCTGCCTAGGGCAGGTGATGGCCAGCAAGAGCTTTCAGTGCTAGCCCCTTTGGTGTGGGAGCAGTGGCTGGACGTTTTGAATTTCGGAGCTGGGCTGTGGCTGTGCCGAGAAGGAACGTCCCCACTGTGCTGTGGCTAGGAAGCTCAGAGCGCCAGTGCTTGTGGGGCTGTGGAAGGGCTGCCTAGGGCAGGTGATGGCCAGCAAGAGCTTTCAGTGCTAGCCCCTTTGGTGTGGGAGCAGTGGCTGGACGTTTCGAATTTCGGAGCTGGGCTGTGGCTGTGCCGAGAAGGAACGTCCCCACTGTGCTGTGGCTAGGAAGCTCAGAGCGCCAGTGCTTGTGGGGCTGTGGAAGGGCTGCCTAGGGAAGGTAATGGCCAGCAAGAGCTTTCAGTGCTAGCCCCTTTGGTGTGGGAGCAGTGGCTGGACGTTTTGAATTTCGGAGCTGGGCTGTGGCTGTGCTGAGAAGGAACGTCCCCACTGTGCTGTGGCTAGGAAGCTCAGAGCGCCAGTGCTTGTGGGGCTGTGGAAGGGCTGCCTAGGGAAGGTAATGGCCAGCAAGAGCTTTCAGTGCTAGCCCCTTTGGTGTGGGAGCAGTGGCTGGACGTTTTGAATTTCGGAGCTGGGCTGTGGCTGTGCCGAGAAGGAACGTCCCCACTGTGCTGTGGCTAGGAAGCTCAGAGCGCCAGTGCTTGTGGGGCTGTGGAAGGGCTGCCTAGGGCAGGTGATGGCCAGCAAGAGCTTTCAGTGCTAGCCCCTTTGGTGTGGGAGCAGTGGCTGGACGTTTTGAATTTGGGAGCTGGGCTGTGGCTGTGCTGAGAAGGAACGTCCCCACTGTGCTGTGGCTAGGAAGCTCAGAGCGCCAGTGCTTGTGGGGCTGTGGAAGGGCTGCCTAGGGCAGGTGCTGGCCAGCAAGAGCTTTCAGTGCTAGCCCCTTTGGTGTGGGAGCAGTGGCTGGACGTTTTGAATTTCGGAGCTGGGCTGTGGCTGTGCCGAGAAGGAACGTCCCCACTGTGCTGTGGCTAGGAAGCTCAGAGCGCCAGTGCTTGTGGGGCTGTGGAAGGGCTGCCTAGGGCAGGTGATGGCCAGCAAGAGCTTTCAGTGCTAGCCCCTTTGGTGTGGGAGCAGTGGCTGGACGTTTTGAATTTCGGAGCTGGGCTGTGGCTGTGCCGAGAAGGAACGTCCCCACTGTGCTGTGGCTAGGAAGCTCAGAGTGCCAGTGCTTGTGGGGCTGTGGAAGGGCTGCCTAGGGCAGGTGATGGCCAGCAAGAGCTTTCAGTGCTAGCCCCTTTGGTGTGGGAGCAGTGGCTGGACGTTTCGAATTTCGGAGCTGGGCTGTGGCTGTGCCGAGAAGGAACGTCCCCACTGTGCTGTGGCTAGGAAGCTCAGAGCGCCAGTGCTTGTGGGGCTGTGGAAGGGCTGCCTAGGGCAGGTGCTGGCCAGCAAGAGCTTTCAGTGCTAGCCCCTTTGGTGTGGGAGCAGTGGCTGGACGTTTCGAATTTGGGAGCTGGGCTGTGGCTGTGCCGAGAAGGAACGTCCCCACTGTGCTGTGGCTAGGAAGCTCAGAGCGCCAGTGCTTGTGGGGCTGTGGAAGGGCTGCCTAGGGCAGGTGCTGGCCAGCAAGAGCTTTCAGTGCTAGCCCCTTTGGTGTGGGAGCAGTGGCTGGACGTTTTGAATTTCGGAGCTGGGCTGTGGCTGTGCCGAGAAGGAACGTCCCCACTGTGCTGTGGCTAGGAAGCTCAGAGCGCCAGTGCTTGTGGGGCTGTGGAAGGGCTGCCTAGGGCAGGTGCTGGCCAGCAAGAGCTTTCAGTGCTAGCCCCTTTGGTGTGGGAGCAGTGGCTGGACGTTTCGAATTTGGGAGCTGGGCTGTGGCTGTGCCGAGAAGGAACGTCCCCACTGTGCTGTGGCTAGGAAGCTCAGAGCGCCAGTGCTTGTGGGGCTGTGGAAGGGCTGCCTAGGGCAGGTGATGGCCAGCAAGAGCTTTCAGTGCTAGCCCCTTTGGTGTGGGAGCAGTGGCTGGACGTTTTGAATTTGGGAGCTGGGCTGTGGCTGTGCCGAGAAGGAACGTCCCCACTGTGCTGTGGCTAGGAAGCTCAGAGCGCCAGTGCTTGTGGGGCTGTGGAAGGGCTGCCTAGGGAAGGTGATGGCCAGCAAGAGCTTTCAGTGCTAGCCCCTTTGGTGTGGGAGCAGTGGCTGGACGTTTTGAATTTCGGAGCTGGGCTGTGGCTGTGCCGAGAAGGAACGTCCCCACTGTGCTGTGGCTAGGAAGCTCAGAGCGCCAGTGCTTGTGGGGCTGTGGAAGGGCTGCCTAGGGAAGGTGATGGCCAGCAAGAGCTTTCAGTGCTAGCCCCTTTGGTGTGGGAGCAGTGGCTGGACGTTTCGAATTTCGGAGCTGGGCTGTGGCTGTGCGGAGAAGGAACGTCCCCACTGTGCTGTGGCTAGGAAGCTCAGAGCGCCAGTGCTTGTGGGGCTGTGGAAGGGCTGCCTAGGGCAGGTGATGGCCAGCAAGAGCTTTCAGTGCTAGCCCCTTTGGTGTGGGAGCAGTGGCTGGACGTTTTGAATTTGGGAGCTGGGCTGTGGCTGTGCCGAGAAGGAACGTCCCCACTGTGCTGTGGCTAGGAAGCTCAGAGCGCCAGTGCTTGTGGGGCTGTGGAAGGGCTGCCTAGGGAAGGTGCTGGCCAGCAAGAGCTTTCAGTGCTAGCCCCTTTGGTGTGGGAGCAGTGGCTGGACGTTTCGAATTTCGGAGCTGGGCTGTGGCTGTGCTGAGAAGGAACATCCCCACTGTGCTGTGACTAGGAAGCTCAGAGCGCCAGTGCTTGTGGGGCTGTGGAAGGGCTGCCTAGGGCAGGTGATGGCCAGCAAGAGCTTTCAGTGCTAGCCCCTTTGGTGTGGGAGCAGTGGCTGGACGTTTCGAATTTCGGAGCTGGGCTGTGGCTGTGCCGAGAAGGAACGTCCCCACTGTGCTGTGGCTAGGAAGCTCAGAGCGCCAGTGCTTGTGGGGCTGTGGAAGGGCTGCCTAGGGCAGGTGCTGGCCAGCAAGAGCTTTCAGTGCTAGCCCCTTTGGTGTGGGAGCAGTGCCTGGACGTTTTGAATTTGGGAGCTGGGCTGTGGCTGTGCCGAGAAGGAACGTCCCCACTGTGCTGTGACTAGGAAGCTCAGAGCGCCAGTGCTTGTGGGGCTGTGGAAGGGCTGCCTAGGGCAGGTGATGGCCAGCAAGAGCTTTCAGTGCTAGCCCCTTTGGTGTGGGAGCAGTGGCTGGACGTTTTGAATTTCGGAGCTGGGCTGTGGCTGTGCCGAGAAGGAACGTCCCCACTGTGCTGTGGCTAGGAAGCTCAGAGCCCCAAAGCTTGTGGGGCTGTGGAAGGGCTGCCTAGGGCAGGTGATGGCCAGCAAGAGCTTTCAGTGCTAGCCCCTTTGGTGTGGGAGCAGTGGCTGGACGTTTTGAATTTCGGAGCTGGGCTGTGGCTGTGCCGAGAAGGAACGTCCCCACTGTGCTGTGGCTAGGAAGCTCAGAGCGCCAGTGCTTGTGGGGCTGTGGAAGGGCTGCCTAGGGCAGGTGATGGCCAGCAAGAGCTTTCAGTGCTAGCCCCTTTGGTGTGGGAGCAGTGGCTGGACGTTTCGAATTTCGGAGCTGGGCTGTGGCTGTGCCGAGAAGGAACGTCCCCACTGTGCTGTGGCTAGGAAGCTCAGAGCGCCAGTGCTTGTGGGGCTGTGGAAGGGCTGCCTAGGGAAGGTAATGGCCAGCAAGAGCTTTCAGTGCTAGCCCCTTTGGTGTGGGAGCAGTGGCTGGACGTTTTGAATTTCGGAGCTGGGCTGTGGCTGTGCCGAGAAGGAACGTCCCCACTGTGCTGTGGCTAGGAAGCTCAGAGCGCCAGTGCTTGTGGGGCTGTGGAAGGGCTGCCTAGGGCAGGTGATGGCCAGCAAGAGCTTTCAGTGCTAGCCCCTTTGGTGTGGGAGCAGTGGCTGGACGTTTTGAATTTCGGAGCTGGGCTGTGGCTGTGCTGAGAAGGAACGTCCCCACTGTGCTGTGGCTAGGAAGCTCAGAGCGCCAGTGCTTGTGGGGCTGTGGAAGGGCTGCCTAGGGCAGGTGCTGGCCAGCAAGAGCTTTCAGTGCTAGCCCCTTTGGTGTGGGAGCAGTGGCTGGACGTTTTGAATTTCGGAGCTGGGCTGTGGCTGTGCCGAGAAGGAACGTCCCCACTGTGCTGTGGCTAGGAAGCTCAGAGCGCCAGTGCTTGTGGGGCTGTGGAAGGGCTGCCTAGGGCAGGTGATGGCCAGCAAGAGCTTTCAGTGCTAGCCCCTTTGGTGTGGGAGCAGTGGCTGGACGTTTTGAATTTCGGAGCTGGGCTGTGGCTGTGCCGAGAAGGAACGTCCCCACTGTGCTGTGGCTAGGAAGCTCAGAGTGCCAGTGCTTGTGGGGCTGTGGAAGGGCTGCCTAGGGCAGGTGATGGCCAGCAAGAGCTTTCAGTGCTAGCCCCTTTGGTGTGGGAGCAGTGGCTGGACGTTTCGAATTTCGGAGCTGGGCTGTGGCTGTGCCGAGAAGGAACGTCCCCACTGTGCTGTGGCTAGGAAGCTCAGAGCGCCAGTGCTTGTGGGGCTGTGGAAGGGCTGCCTAGGGCAGGTGATGGCCAGCAAGAGCTTTCAGTGCTAGCCCCTTTGGTGTGGGAGCAGTGGCTGGACGTTTTGAATTTCGGAGCTGGGCTGTGGCTGTGCCGAGAAGGAACGTCCCCACTGTGCTGTGGCTAGGAAGCTCAGAGCGCCAGTGCTTGTGGGGCTGTGGAAGGGCTGCCTAGGGCAGGTGATGGCCAGCAAGAGCTTTCAGTGCTAGCCCCTTTGGTGTGGGAGCAGTGGCTGGACGTTTCGAATTTCGGAGCTGGGCTCTGGCTGTGCCGAGAAGGAACGTCCCCACTGTGCTGTGGCTAGGAAGCTCAGAGCGCCAGTGCTTGTGGGGCTGTGGAAGGGCTGCCTAGGGCAGGTGCTGGCCAGCAAGAGCTTTCAGTGCTAGCCCCTTTGGTGTGGGAGCAGTGGCTGGACGTTTCGAATTTCGGAGCTGGGCTGTGGCTGTGCCGAGAAGGAACGTCCCCACTGTGCTGTGGCTAGGAAGCTCAGAGCGCCAGTGCTTGTGGGGCTGTGGAAGGGCTGCCTAGGGCAGGTGATGGCCAGCAAGAGCTTTCAGTGCTAGCCCCTTTGGTGTGGGAGCAGTGGCTGGACGTTTTGAATTTCGGAGCTGGGCTGTGGCTGTGCCGAGAAGGAACGTCCCCACTGTGCTGTGGCTAGGAAGCTCAGAGCGCCAGTGCTTGTGGGGCTGTGGAAGGGCTGCCTAGGGCAGGTGATGGCCAGCAAGAGCTTTCAGTGCTAGCCCCTTTGGTGTGGGAGCAGTGGCTGGACGTTTTGAATTTCGGAGCTGGGCTGTGGCTGTGCTGAGAAGGAACGTCCCCACTGTGCTGTGGCTAGGAAGCTCAGAGCGCCAGTGCTTGTGGGGCTGTGGAAGGGCTGCCTAGGGAAGGTGCTGGCCAGCAAGAGCTTTCAGTGCTAGCCCCTTTGGTGTGGGAGCAGTGGCTGGACGTTTTGAATTTGGGAGCTGGGCTGTGGCTGTGCCGAGAAGGAACGTCCCCACTGTGCTGTGGCTAGGAAGCTCTGAGCGCCAGTGCTTGTGGGGCTGTGGAAGGGCTGCCTAGGGCAGGTGCTGGCCAGCAAGAGCTTTCAGTGCTAGCCCCTTTGGTGTGGGAGCAGTGCCTGGACGTTTCGAATTTCGGAGCTGGGCTGTGGCTGTGCCGAGAAGGAACGTCCCCACTGTGCTGTGGCTAGGAAGCTCAGAGCGCCAGTGCTTGTGGGGCTGTGGAAGGGCTGCCTAGGGCAGGTGATGGCCAGCAAGAGCTTTCAGTGCTAGCCCCTTTGGTGTGGGAGCAGTGGCTGGACGTTTTGAATTTCGGAGCTGGGCTGTGGCTGTGCCGAGAAGGAACGTCCCCACTGTGCTGTGGCTAGGAAGCTCAGAGCGCCAGTGCTTGTGGGGCTGTGGAAGGGCTGCCTAGGGCAGGTGATGGCCAGCAAGAGCTTTCAGTGCTAGCCCCTTTGGTGTGGGAGCAGTGGCTGGACGTTTCGAATTTCGGAGCTGGGCTGTGGCTGTGCCGAGAAGGAACGTCCCCACTGTGCTGTGGCTAGGAAGCTCAGAGCGCCAGTGCTTGTGGGGCTGTGGAAGGGCTGCCTAGGGCAGGTGATGGCCAGCAAGAGCTTTCAGTGCTAGCCCCTTTGGTGTGGGAGCAGTGGCTGGACGTTTTGAATTTCGGAGCTGGGCTGTGGCTGTGCTGAGAAGGAACGTCCCCACTGTGCTGTGGCTAGGAAGCTCAGAGCGCCAGTGCTTGTGGGGCTGTGGAAGGGCTGCCTAGGGAAGGTGCTGGCCAGCAAGAGCTTTCAGTGCTAGCCCCTTTGGTGTGGGAGCAGTGGCTGGACGTTTTGAATTTGGGAGCTGGGCTGTGGCTGTGCCGAGAAGGAACGTCCCCACTGTGCTGTGGCTAGGAAGCTCTGAGCGCCAGTGCTTGTGGGGCTGTGGAAGGGCTGCCTAGGGCAGGTGCTGGCCAGCAAGAGCTTTCAGTGCTAGCCCCTTTGGTGTGGGAGCAGTGCCTGGACGTTTCGAATTTCGGAGCTGGGCTGTGGCTGTGCCGAGAAGGAACGTCCCCACTGTGCTGTGGCTAGGAAGCTCAGAGCGCCAGTGCTTGTGGGGCTGTGGAAGGGCTGCCTAGGGCAGGTGATGGCCAGCAAGAGCTTTCAGTGCTAGCCCCTTTGGTGTGGGAGCAGTGGCTGGACGTTTTGAATTTCGGAGCTGGGCTGTGGCTGTGCCGAGAAGGAACGTCCCCACTGTGCTGTGGCTAGGAAGCTCAGAGCGCCAGTGCTTGTGGGGCTGTGGAAGGGCTGCCTAGGGCAGGTGATGGCCAGCAAGAGCTTTCAGTGCTAGCCCCTTTGGTGTGGGAGCAGTGGCTGGACGTTTCGAATTTCGGAGCTGGGCTGTGGCTGTGCCGAGAAGGAACGTCCCCACTGTGCTGTGGCTAGGAAGCTCAGAGCGCCAGTGCTTGTGGGGCTGTGGAAGGGCTGCCTAGGGCAGGTGATGGCCAGCAAGAGCTTTCAGTGCTAGCCCCTTTGGTGTGGGAGCAGTGGCTGGACGTTTTGAATTTCGGAGCTGGGCTGTGGCTGTGCTGAGAAGGAACGTCCCCACTGTGCTGTGGCTAGGAAGCTCAGAGCGCCAGTGCTTGTGGGGCTGTGGAAGGGCTGCCTAGGGCAGGTGATGGCCAGCAAGAGCTTTCAGTGCTAGCCCCTTTGGTGTGGGAGCAGTGGCTGGACGTTTCGAATTTCGGAGCTGGGCTCTGGCTGTGCCGAGAAGGAACGTCCCCACTGTGCTGTGGCTAGGAAGCTCAGAGCGCCAGTGCTTGTGGGGCTGTGGAAGGGCTGCCTAGGGCAGGTGATGGCCAGCAAGAGCTTTCAGTGCTAGCCCCTTTGGTGTGGGAGCAGTGGCTGGACGTTTTGAATTTGGGAGCTGGGCTGTGGCTGTGCCGAGAAGGAACGTCCCCACTGTGCTGTGGCTAGGAAGCTCAGAGCGCCAGTGCTTGTGGGGCTGTGGAAGGGCTGCCTAGGGCAGGTGCTGGCCAGCAAGAGCTTTCAGTGCTAGCCCCTTTGGTGTGGGAGCAGTGGCTGGACGTTTTGAATTTCGGAGCTGGGCTGTGGCTGTGCCGAGAAGGAACGTCCCCACTGTGCTGTGGCTAGGAAGCTCAGAGCGCCAGTGCTTGTGGGGCTGTGGAAGGGCTGCCTAGGGCAGGTGATGGCCAGCAAGAGCTTTCAGTGCTAGCCCCTTTGGTGTGGGAGCAGTGGCTGGACGTTTTGAATTTCGGAGCTGGGCTGTGGCTGTGCTGAGAAGGAACGTCCCCACTGTGCTGTGGCTAGGAAGCTCAGAGCGCCAGTGCTTGTGGGGCTGTGGAAGGGCTGCCTAGGGAAGGTGCTGGCCAGCAAGAGCTTTCAGTGCTAGCCCCTTTGGTGTGGGAGCAGTGGCTGGACGTTTTGAATTTGGGAGCTGGGCTGTGGCTGTGCCGAGAAGGAACGTCCCCACTGTGCTGTGACTAGGAAGCTCAGAGCGCCAGTGCTTGTGGGGCTGTGGAAGGGCTGCCTAGGGAAGGTGATGGCCAGCAAGAGCTTTCAGTGCTAGCCCCTTTGGTGTGGGAGCAGTGGCTGGACGTTTTGAATTTCGGAGCTGGGCTGTGGCTGTGCCGAGAAGGAACGTCCCCACTGTGCTGTGGCTAGGAAGCTCAGAGCGCCAGTGCTTGTGGGGCTGTGGAAGGGCTGCCTAGGGCAGGTGATGGCCAGCAAGAGCTTTCAGTGCTAGCCCCTTTGGTGTGGGAGCAGTGGCTGGACGTTTCGAATTTCGGAGCTGGGCTGTGGCTGTGCCGAGAAGGAACGTCCCCACTGTGCTGTGGCTAGGAAGCTCAGAGCGCCAGTGCTTGTGGGGCTGTGGAAGGGCTGCCTAGGGCAGGTGATGGCCAGCAAGAGCTTTCAGTGCTAGCCCCTTTGGTGTGGGAGCAGTGGCTGGACGTTTTGAATTTCGGAGCTGGGCTGTGGCTGTGCCGAGAAGGAACGTCCCCACTGTGCTGTGGCTAGGAAGCTCAGAGCGCCAGTGCTTGTGGGGCTGTGGAAGGGCTGCCTAGGGCAGGTGATGGCCAGCAAGAGCTTTCAGTGCTAGCCCCTTTGGTGTGGGAGCAGTGGCTGGACGTTTTGAATTTCGGAGCTGGGCTGTGGCTGTGCTGAGAAGGAACGTCCCCACTGTGCTGTGGCTAGGAAGCTCAGAGCGCCAGTGCTTGTGGGGCTGTGGAAGGGCTGCCTAGGGCAGGTGATGGCCAGCAAGAGCTTTCAGTGCTAGCCCCTTTGGTGTGGGAGCAGTGGCTGGACGTTTTGAATTTCGGAGCTGGGCTGTGGCTGTGCCGAGAAGGAACGTCCCCACTGTGCTGTGGCTAGGAAGCTCAGAGCGCCAGTGCTTGTGGGGCTGTGGAAGGGCTGCCTAGGGCAGGTGCTGGCCAGCAAGAGCTTTCAGTGCTAGCCCCTTTGGTGTGGGAGCAGTGGCTGGACGTTTCGAATTTCGGAGCTGGGCTGTGGCTGTGCGGAGAAGGAACGTCCCCACTGTGCTGTGGCTAGGAAGCTCAGAGCGCCAGTGCTTGTGGGGCTGTGGAAGGGCTGCCTAGGGCAGGTGCTGGCCAGCAAGAGCTTTCAGTGCTAGCCCCTTTGGTGTGGGAGCAGTGGCTGGACGTTTTGAATTTGGGAGCTGGGCTGTGGCTGTGCCGAGAAGGAACGTCCCCACTGTGCTGTGACTAGGAAGCTCAGAGCGCCAGTGCTTGTGGGGCTGTGGAAGGGCTGCCTAGGGCAGGTGCTGGCCAGCAAGAGCTTTCAGTGCTAGCCCCTTTGGTGTGGGAGCAGTGGCTGGACGTTTTGAATTTCGGAGCTGGGCTGTGGCTGTGCCGAGAAGGAACGTCCCCACTGTGCTGTGGCTAGGAAGCTCAGAGCGCCAGTGCTTGTGGGGCTGTGGAAGGGCTGCCTAGGGCAGGTGATGGCCAGCAAGAGCTTTCAGTGCTAGCCCCTTTGGTGTGGGAGCAGTGGCTGGACGTTTTGAATTTGGGAGCTGGGCTGTGGCTGTGCCGAGAAGGAACGTCCCCACTGTGCTGTGGCTAGGAAGCTCAGAGCGCCAGTGCTTGTGGGGCTGTGGAAGGGCTGCCTAGGGCAGGTGATGGCCAGCAAGAGCTTTCAGTGCTAGCCCCTTTGGTGTGGGAGCAGTGGCTGGACGTTTTGAATTTCGGAGCTGGGCTGTGGCTGTGCCGAGAAGGAACGTCCCCACTGTGCTGTGGCTAGGAAGCTCTGAGCGCCAGTGCTTGTGGGGCTGTGGAAGGGCTGCCTAGGGCAGGTGATGGCCAGCAAGAGCTTTCAGTGCTAGCCCCTTTGGTGTGGGAGCAGTGGCTGGACGTTTCGAATTTCGGAGCTGGGCTGTGGCTGTGCCGAGAAGGAACGTCCCCACTGTGCTGTGGCTAGGAAGCTCAGAGCGCCAGTGCTTGTGGGGCTGTGGAAGGGCTGCCTAGGGAAGGTGATGGCCAGCAAGAGCTTTCAGTGCTAGCCCCTTTGGTGTGGGAGCAGTGGCTGGACGTTTTGAATTTCGGAGCTGAGCTCTGGCTGTGCCGAGAAGGAACGTCCCCACTGTGCTGTGGCTAGGAAGCTCAGAGCGCCAGTGCTTGTGGGGCTGTGGAAGGGCTGCCTAGGGCAGGTGATGGCCAGCAAGAGCTTTCAGTGCTAGCCCCTTTGGTGTGGGAGCAGTGGCTGGACGTTTCGAATTTGGGAGCTGGGCTGTGGCTGTGCCGAGAAGGAACGTCCCCACTGTGCTGTGGCTAGGAAGCTCAGAGCGCCAGTGCTTGTGGGGCTGTGGAAGGGCTGCCTAGGGCAGGTGCTGGCCAGCAAGAGCTTTCAGTGCTAGCCCCTTTGGTGTGGGAGCAGTGGCTGGACGTTTTGAATTTCGGAGCTGGGCTGTGGCTGTGCCGAGAAGGAACGTCCCCACTGTGCTGTGGCTAGGAAGCTCAGAGCGCCAGTGCTTGTGGGGCTGTGGAAGGGCTGCCTAGGGCAGGTGATGGCCAGCAAGAGCTTTCAGTGCTATCCCCTTTGGTGTGGGAGCAGTGGCTGGACGTTTTGAATTTCGGAGCTGGGCTGTGGCTGTGCTGAGAAGGAACGTCCCCACTGTGCTGTGGCTAGGAAGCTCAGAGCGCCAGTGCTTGTGGGGCTGTGGAAGGGCTGCCTAGGGAAGGTGCTGGCCAGCAAGAGCTTTCAGTGCTAGCCCCTTTGGTGTGGGAGCAGTGGCTGGACGTTTTGAATTTGGGAGCTGGGCTGTGGCTGTGCCGAGAAGGAACGTCCCCACTGTGCTGTGACTAGGAAGCTCAGAGCGCCAGTGCTTGTGGGGCTGTGGAAGGGCTGCCTAGGGCAGGTGATGGCCAGCAAGAGCTTTCAGTGCTAGCCCCTTTGGTGTGGGAGCAGTGGCTGGACGTTTTGAATTTCGGAGCTGGGCTGTGGCTGTGCCGAGAAGGAACGTCCCCACTGTGCTGTGGCTAGGAAGCTCTGAGCGCCAGTGCTTGTGGGGCTGTGGAAGGGCTGCCTAGGGCAGGTGATGGCCAGCAAGAGCTTTCAGTGCTAGCCCCTTTGGTGTGGGAGCAGTGCCTGGACGTTTCGAATTTCGGAGCTGGGCTGTGGCTGTGCCGAGAAGGAACGTCCCCACTGTGCTGTGGCTAGGAAGCTCAGAGCGCCAGTGCTTGTGGGGCTGTGGAAGGGCTGCCTAGGGAAGGTGATGGCCAGCAAGAGCTTTCAGTGCTAGCCCCTTTGGTGTGGGAGCAGTGGCTGGACGTTTTGAATTTCGGAGCTGAGCTCTGGCTGTGCCGAGAAGGAACGTCCCCACTGTGCTGTGGCTAGGAAGCTCAGAGCGCCAGTGCTTGTGGGGCTGTGGAAGGGCTGCCTAGGGCAGGTGATGGCCAGCAAGAGCTTTCAGTGCTAGCCCCTTTGGTGTGGGAGCAGTGGCTGGACGTTTCGAATTTCGGAGCTGGGCTGTGGCTGTGCCGAGAAGGAACGTCCCCACTGTGCTGTGGCTAGGAAGCTCAGAGCGCCAGTGCTTGTGGGGCTGTGGAAGGGCTGCCTAGGGCAGGTGATGGCCAGCAAGAGCTTTCAGTGCTAGCCCCTTTGGTGTGGGAGCAGTGGCTGGACGTTTTGAATTTCGGAGCTGGGCTGTGGCTGTGCCGAGAAGGAACGTCCCCACTGTGCTGTGGCTAGGAAGCTCAGAGCGCCAGTGCTTGTGGGGCTGTGGAAGGGCTGCCTAGGGCAGGTGATGGCCAGCAAGAGCTTTCAGTGCTAGCCCCTTTGGTGTGGGAGCAGTGGCTGGACGTTTTGAATTTCGGAGCTGGGCTGTGGCTGTGCTGAGAAGGAACGTCCCCACTGTGCTGTGGCTAGGAAGCTCAGAGCGCCAGTGCTTGTGGGGCTGTGGAAGGGCTGCCTAGGGCAGGTGATGGCCAGCAAGAGCTTTCAGTGCTAGCCCCTTTGGTGTGGGAGCAGTGGCTGGACGTTTTGAATTTCGGAGCTGGGCTGTGGCTGTGCCGAGAAGGAACGTCCCCACTGTGCTGTGGCTAGGAAGCTCAGAGCGCCAGTGCTTGTGGGGCTGTGGAAGGGCTGCCTAGGGCAGGTGCTGGCCAGCAAGAGCTTTCAGTGCTAGCCCCTTTGGTGTGGGAGCAGTGGCTGGACGTTTCGAATTTCGGAGCTGGGCTGTGGCTGTGCGGAGAAGGAACGTCCCCACTGTGCTGTGGCTAGGAAGCTCAGAGCGCCAGTGCTTGTGGGGCTGTGGAAGGGCTGCCTAGGGCAGGTGCTGGCCAGCAAGAGCTTTCAGTGCTAGCCCCTTTGGTGTGGGAGCAGTGGCTGGACGTTTTGAATTTGGGAGCTGGGCTGTGGCTGTGCCGAGAAGGAACGTCCCCACTGTGCTGTGACTAGGAAGCTCAGAGCGCCAGTGCTTGTGGGGCTGTGGAAGGGCTGCCTAGGGCAGGTGCTGGCCAGCAAGAGCTTTCAGTGCTAGCCCCTTTGGTGTGGGAGCAGTGGCTGGACGTTTTGAATTTCGGAGCTGGGCTGTGGCTGTGCCGAGAAGGAACGTCCCCACTGTGCTGTGGCTAGGAAGCTCAGAGCGCCAGTGCTTGTGGGGCTGTGGAAGGGCTGCCTAGGGCAGGTGCTGGCCAGCAAGAGCTTTCAGTGCTAGCCCCTTTGGTGTGGGAGCAGTGGCTGGACGTTTTGAATTTGGGAGCTGGGCTGTGGCTGTGCCGAGAAGGAACGTCCCCACTGTGCTGTGGCTAGGAAGCTCAGAGCGCCAGTGCTTGTGGGGCTGTGGAAGGGCTGCCTAGGGCAGGTGATGGCCAGCAAGAGCTTTCAGTGCTAGCCCCTTTGGTGTGGGAGCAGTGGCTGGACGTTTCGAATTTCGGAGCTGGGCTGTGGCTGTGCCGAGAAGGAACGTCCCCACTGTGCTGTGGCTAGGAAGCTCAGAGCGCCAGTGCTTGTGGGGCTGTGGAAGGGCTGGCTAGGGCAGGTGATGGCCAGCAAGAGCTTTCAGTGCTAGCCCCTTTGGTGTGGGAGCAGTGGCTGGACGTTTTGAATTTCGGAGCTGGGCTGTGGCTGTGCCGAGAAGGAACGTCCCCACTGTGCTGTGGCTAGGAAGCTCAGAGCGCCAGTGCTTGTGGGGCTGTGGAAGGGCTGCCTAGGGCAGGTGATGGCCAGCAAGAGCTTTCAGTGCTAGCCCCTTTGGTGTGGGAGCAGTGGCTGGACGTTTTGAATTTCGGAGCTGAGCTCTGGCTGTGCCGAGAAGGAACGTCCCCACTGTGCTGTGGCTAGGAAGCTCAGAGCGCCAGTGCTTGTGGGGCTGTGGAAGGGCTGCCTAGGGCAGGTGATGGCCAGCAAGAGCTTTCAGTGCTAGCCCCTTTGGTGTGGGAGCAGTGGCTGGACGTTTCGAATTTCGGAGCTGGGCTGTGGCTGTGCCGAGAAGGAACGTCCCCGCTGTGCTGTGGCTAGGAAGCTCAGAGCGCCAGTGCTTGTGGGGCTGTGGAAGGGCTGCCTAGGGCAGGTGATGGCCAGCAAGAGCTTTCAGTGCTAGCCCCTTTGGTGTGGGAGCAGTGGCTGGACGTTTTGAATTTCGGAGCTGGGCTGTGGCTGTGCCGAGAAGGAACGTCCCCACTGTGCTGTGGCTAGGAAGCTCAGAGCGCCAGTGCTTGTGGGGCTGTGGAAGGGCTGCCTAGGGCAGGTGCTGGCCAGCAAGAGCTTTCAGTGCTAGCCCCTTTGGTGTGGGAGCAGTGGCTGGACGTTTTGAATTTGGGAGCTGGGCTGTGGCTGTGCCGAGAAGGAACGTCCCCACTGTGCTGTGGCTAGGAAGCTCAGAGCGCCAGTGCTTGTGGGGCTGTGGAAGGGCTGCCTAGGGCAGGTGATGGCCAGCAAGAGCTTTCAGTGCTAGCCCCTTTGGTGTGGGAGCAGTGGCTGGACGTTTTGAATTTCGGAGCTGGGCTGTGGCTGTGCCGAGAAGGAACGTCCCCACTGTGCTGTGGCTAGGAAGCTCAGAGCGCCAGTGCTTGTGGGGCTGTGGAAGGGCTGCCTAGGGCAGGTGCTGGCCAGCAAGAGCTTTCAGTGCTAGCCCCTTTGGTGTGGGAGCAGTGGCTGGACGTTTTGAATTTGGGAGCTGGGCTGTGGCTGTGCGGAGAAGGAACGTCCCCACTGTGCTGTGGCTAGGAAGCTCAGAGCGCCAGTGCTTGTGGGGCTGTGGAAGGGCTGCCTAGGGCAGGTGCTGGCCAGCAAGAGCTTTCAGTGCTAGCCCCTTTGGTGTGGGAGCAGTGGCTGGACGTTTTGAATTTGGGAGCTGGGCTGTGGCTGTGCCGAGAAGGAACGTCCCCACTGTGCTGTGACTAGGAAGCTCAGAGCGCCAGTGCTTGTGGGGCTGTGGAAGGGCTGCCTAGGGAAGGTGCTGGCCAGCAAGAGCTTTCAGTGCTAGCCCCTTTGGTGTGGGAGCAGTGGCTGGACGTTTTGAATTTGGGAGCTGGGCTGTGGCTGTGCCGAGAAGGAACGTCCCCACTGTGCTGTGACTAGGAAGCTCAGAGCGCCAGTGCTTGTGGGGCTGTGGAAGGGCTGCCTAGGGCAGGTGATGGCCAGCAAGAGCTTTCAGTGCTAGCCCCTTTGGTGTGGGAGCAGTGGCTGGACGTTTTGAATTTCGGAGCTGGGCTGTGGCTGTGCCGAGAAGGAACGTCCCCACTGTGCTGTGGCTAGGAAGCTCTGAGCGCCAGTGCTTGTGGGGCTGTGGAAGGGCTGCCTAGGGCAGGTGATGGCCAGCAAGAGCTTTCAGTGCTAGCCCCTTTGGTGTGGGAGCAGTGCCTGGACGTTTCGAATTTCGGAGCTGGGCTGTGGCTGTGCCGAGAAGGAACGTCCCCACTGTGCTGTGGCTAGGAAGCTCAGAGCGCCAGTGCTTGTGGGGCTGTGGAAGGGCTGCCTAGGGAAGGTGATGGCCAGCAAGAGCTTTCAGTGCTAGCCCCTTTGGTGTGGGAGCAGTGGCTGGACGTTTCGAATTTCGGAGCTGAGCTCTGGCTGTGCCGAGAAGGAACGTCCCCACTGTGCTGTGGCTAGGAAGCTCAGAGCGCCAGTGCTTGTGGGGCTGTGGAAGGGCTGCCTAGGGCAGGTGATGGCCAGCAAGAGCTTTCAGTGCTAGCCCCTTTGGTGTGGGAGCAGTGGCTGGACGTTTCGAATTTCGGAGCTGGGCTGTGGCTGTGCCGAGAAGGAACGTCCCCACTGTGCTGTGGCTAGGAAGCTCAGAGCGCCAGTGCTTGTGGGGCTGTGGAAGGGCTGCCTAGGGCAGGTGATGGCCAGCAAGAGCTTTCAGTGCTAGCCCCTTTGGTGTGGGAGCAGTGGCTGGACGTTTTGAATTTCGGAGCTGGGCTGTGGCTGTGCCGAGAAGGAACGTCCCCACTGTGCTGTGGCTAGGAAGCTCAGAGCGCCAGTGCTTGTGGGGCTGTGGAAGGGCTGCCTAGGGCAGGTGATGGCCAGCAAGAGCTTTCAGTGCTAGCCCCTTTGGTGTGGGAGCAGTGGCTGGACGTTTTGAATTTCGGAGCTGGGCTGTGGCTGTGCTGAGAAGGAACGTCCCCACTGTGCTGTGGCTAGGAAGCTCAGAGCGCCAGTGCTTGTGGGGCTGTGGAAGGGCTGCCTAGGGCAGGTGATGGCCAGCAAGAGCTTTCAGTGCTAGCCCCTTTGGTGTGGGAGCAGTGGCTGGACGTTTTGAATTTCGGAGCTGGGCTGTGGCTGTGCCGAGAAGGAACGTCCCCACTGTGCTGTGGCTAGGAAGCTCAGAGCGCCAGTGCTTGTGGGGCTGTGGAAGGGCTGCCTAGGGCAGGTGCTGGCCAGCAAGAGCTTTCAGTGCTAGCCCCTTTGGTGTGGGAGCAGTGGCTGGACGTTTCGAATTTCGGAGCTGGGCTGTGGCTGTGCGGAGAAGGAACGTCCCCACTGTGCTGTGGCTAGGAAGCTCAGAGCGCCAGTGCTTGTGGGGCTGTGGAAGGGCTGCCTAGGGCAGGTGCTGGCCAGCAAGAGCTTTCAGTGCTAGCCCCTTTGGTGTGGGAGCAGTGGCTGGACGTTTCGAATTTCGGAGCTGGGCTGTGGCTGTGCCGAGAAGGAACGTCCCCACTGTGCTGTGACTAGGAAGCTCAGAGCGCCAGTGCTTGTGGGGCTGTGGAAGGGCTGCCTAGGGCAGGTGCTGGCCAGCAAGAGCTTTCAGTGCTAGCCCCTTTGGTGTGGGAGCAGTGGCTGGACGTTTTGAATTTCGGAGCTGGGCTGTGGCTGTGCCGAGAAGGAACGTCCCCACTGTGCTGTGGCTAGGAAGCTCAGAGCGCCAGTGCTTGTGGGGCTGTGGAAGGGCTGCCTAGGGCAGGTGATGGCCAGCAAGAGCTTTCAGTGCTAGCCCCTTTGGTGTGGGAGCAGTGGCTGGACGTTTTGAATTTGGGAGCTGGGCTGTGGCTGTGCCGAGAAGGAACGTCCCCACTGTGCTGTGGCTAGGAAGCTCAGAGCGCCAGTGCTTGTGGGGCTGTGGAAGGGCTGCCTAGGGCAGGTGATGGCCAGCAAGAGCTTTCAGTGCTAGCCCCTTTGGTGTGGGAGCAGTGGCTGGACGTTTTGAATTTCGGAGCTGGGCTGTGGCTGTGCCGAGAAGGAACGTCCCCACTGTGCTGTGGCTAGGAAGCTCTGAGCGCCAGTGCTTGTGGGGCTGTGGAAGGGCTGCCTAGGGCAGGTGATGGCCAGCAAGAGCTTTCAGTGCTAGCCCCTTTGGTGTGGGAGCAGTGGCTGGACGTTTCGAATTTCGGAGCTGGGCTCTGGCTGTGCCGAGAAGGAACGTCCCCACTGTGCTGTGGCTAGGAAGCTCAGAGCGCCAGTGCTTGTGGGGCTGTGGAAGGGCTGCCTAGGGAAGGTGATGGCCAGCAAGAGCTTTCAGTGCTAGCCCCTTTGGTGTGGGAGCAGTGGCTGGACGTTTTGAATTTCGGAGCTGAGCTCTGGCTGTGCCGAGAAGGAACGTCCCCACTGTGCTGTGGCTAGGAAGCTCAGAGCGCCAGTGCTTGTGGGGCTGTGGAAGGGCTGCCTAGGGCAGGTGATGGCCAGCAAGAGCTTTCAGTGCTAGCCCCTTTGGTGTGGGAGCAGTGGCTGGACGTTTCGAATTTCGGAGCTGGGCTGTGGCTGTGCGGAGAAGGAACGTCCCCACTGTGCTGTGGCTAGGAAGCTCAGAGCGCCAGTGCTTGTGGGGCTGTGGAAGGGCTGCCTAGGGCAGGTGCTGGCCAGCAAGAGCTTTCAGTGCTAGCCCCTTTGGTGTGGGAGCAGTGGCTGGACGTTTTGAATTTGGGAGCTGGGCTGTGGCTGTGCCGAGAAGGAACGTCCCCACTGTGCTGTGACTAGGAAGCTCAGAGCGCCAGTGCTTGTGGGGCTGTGGAAGGGCTGCCTAGGGAAGGTGCTGGCCAGCAAGAGCTTTCAGTGCTAGCCCCTTTGGTGTGGGAGCAGTGGCTGGACGTTTTGAATTTGGGAGCTGGGCTGTGGCTGTGCCGAGAAGGAACGTCCCCACTGTGCTGTGACTAGGAAGCTCAGAGCGCCAGTGCTTGTGGGGCTGTGGAAGGGCTGCCTAGGGCAGGTGATGGCCAGCAAGAGCTTTCAGTGCTAGCCCCTTTGGTGTGGGAGCAGTGGCTGGACGTTTTGAATTTCGGAGCTGGGCTGTGGCTGTGCTGAGAAGGAACGTCCCCACTGTGCTGTGGCTAGGAAGCTCTGAGCGCCAGTGCTTGTGGGGCTGTGGAAGGGCTGCCTAGGGCAGGTGATGGCCAGCAAGAGCTTTCAGTGCTAGCCCCTTTGGTGTGGGAGCAGTGCCTGGACGTTTCGAATTTCGGAGCTGGGCTGTGGCTGTGCCGAGAAGGAACGTCCCCACTGTGCTGTGGCTAGGAAGCTCAGAGCGCCAGTGCTTGTGGGGCTGTGGAAGGGCTGCCTAGGGAAGGTGATGGCCAGCAAGAGCTTTCAGTGCTAGCCCCTTTGGTGTGGGAGCAGTGGCTGGACGTTTTGAATTTCGGAGCTGAGCTCTGGCTGTGCCGAGAAGGAACGTCCCCACTGTGCTGTGGCTAGGAAGCTCAGAGCGCCAGTGCTTGTGGGGCTGTGGAAGGGCTGCCTAGGGCAGGTGATGGCCAGCAAGAGCTTTCAGTGCTAGCCCCTTTGGTGTGGGAGCAGTGGCTGGACGTTTCGAATTTCGGAGCTGGGCTGTGGCTGTGCGGAGAAGGAACGTCCCCACTGTGCTGTGGCTAGGAAGCTCAGAGCGCCAGTGCTTGTGGGGCTGTGGAAGGGCTGCCTAGGGCAGGTGCTGGCCAGCAAGAGCTTTCAGTGCTAGCCCCTTTGGTGTGGGAGCAGTGGCTGGACGTTTTGAATTTGGGAGCTGGGCTGTGGCTGTGCCGAGAAGGAACGTCCCCACTGTGCTGTGACTAGGAAGCTCAGAGCGCCAGTGCTTGTGGGGCTGTGGAAGGGCTGCCTAGGGCAGGTGATGGCCAGCAAGAGCTTTCAGTGCTAGCCCC
The DNA here is from genome assembly GCF_965638725.1 of Aptenodytes patagonicus. Classification (NCBI taxonomy): domain Eukaryota; kingdom Metazoa; phylum Chordata; class Aves; order Sphenisciformes; family Spheniscidae; genus Aptenodytes; species Aptenodytes patagonicus. The sequence continues at coordinate 92,521 of NW_027472103.1, read as the reverse complement.
TTTGGTGTGGGAGCAGTGGCTGGACGTTTCGAATTTCGGAGCTGGGCTGTGGCTGTGCCGAGAAGGAACGTCCCCACTGTGCTGTGACTAGGAAGCTCAGAGCGCCAGTGCTTGTGGGGCTGTGGAAGGGCTGCCTAGGGCAGGTGCTGGCCAGCAAGAGCTTTCAGTGCTAGCCCCTTTGGTGTGGGAGCAGTGGCTGGACGTTTTGAATTTCGGAGCTGGGCTGTGGCTGTGCCGAGAAGGAACGTCCCCACTGTGCTGTGGCTAGGAAGCTCAGAGCGCCAGTGCTTGTGGGACTGTGGAAGGGCTGCCTAGGGCAGGTGATGGCCAGCAAGAGCTTTCAGTGCTAGCCCCTTTGGTGTGGGAGCAGTGGCTGGACGTTTTGAATTTGGGAGCTGGGCTGTGGCTGTGCCGAGAAGGAACGTCCCCACTGTGCTGTGACTAGGAAGCTCAGAGCGCCAGTGCTTGTGGGGCTGTGGAAGGGCTGCCTAGGGCAGGTGATGGCCAGCAAGAGCTTTCAGTGCTAGCCCCTTTGGTGTGGGAGCAGTGGCTGGACGTTTTGAATTTCGGAGCTGGGCTGTGGCTGTGCCGAGAAGGAACGTCCCCACTGTGCTGTGGCTAGGAAGCTCTGAGCGCCAGTGCTTGTGGGGCTGTGGAAGGGCTGCCTAGGGCAGGTGATGGCCAGCAAGAGCTTTCAGTGCTAGCCCCTTTGGTGTGGGAGCAGTGGCTGGACGTTTCGAATTTCGGAGCTGGGCTGTGGCTGTGCCGAGAAGGAACGTCCCCACTGTGCTGTGGCTAGGAAGCTCAGAGCGCCAGTGCTTGTGGGGCTGTGGAAGGGCTGCCTAGGGCAGGTGATGGCCAGCAAGAGCTTTCAGTGCTAGCCCCTTTGGTGTGGGAGCAGTGGCTGGACGTTTTGAATTTCGGAGCTGGGCTGTGGCTGTGCCGAGAAGGAACGTCCCCACTGTGCTGTGGCTAGGAAGCTCAGAGCGCCAGTGCTTGTGGGGCTGTGGAAGGGCTGCCTAGGGCAGGTGATGGCCAGCAAGAGCTTTCAGTGCTAGCCCCTTTGGTGTGGGAGCAGTGGCTGGACGTTTTGAATTTCGGAGCTGGGCTGTGGCTGTGCTGAGAAGGAACGTCCCCACTGTGCTGTGGCTAGGAAGCTCAGAGCGCCAGTGCTTGTGGGGCTGTGGAAGGGCTGCCTAGGGCAGGTGATGGCCAGCAAGAGCTTTCAGTGCTAGCCCCTTTGGTGTGGGAGCAGTGGCTGGACGTTTTGAATTTCGGAGCTGGGCTGTGGCTGTGCCGAGAAGGAACGTCCCCACTGTGCTGTGGCTAGGAAGCTCAGAGCGCCAGTGCTTGTGGGGCTGTGGAAGGGCTGCCTAGGGCAGGTGCTGGCCAGCAAGAGCTTTCAGTGCTAGCCCCTTTGGTGTGGGAGCAGTGGCTGGACGTTTCGAATTTCGGAGCTGGGCTGTGGCTGTGCCGAGAAGGAACGTCCCCACTGTGCTGTGGCTAGGAAGCTCAGAGCGCCAGTGCTTGTGGGGCTGTGGAAGGGCTGCCTAGGGCAGGTGCTGGCCAGCAAGAGCTTTCAGTGCTAGCCCCTTTGGTGTGGGAGCAGTGGCTGGACGTTTCGAATTTCGGAGCTGGGCTGTGGCTGTGCCGAGAAGGAACGTCCCCACTGTGCTGTGACTAGGAAGCTCAGAGCGCCAGTGCTTGTGGGGCTGTGGAAGGGCTGCCTAGGGCAGGTGCTGGCCAGCAAGAGCTTTCAGTGCTAGCCCCTTTGGTGTGGGAGCAGTGGCTGGACGTTTTGAATTTCGGAGCTGGGCTGTGGCTGTGCCGAGAAGGAACGTCCCCACTGTGCTGTGGCTAGGAAGCTCAGAGCGCCAGTGCTTGTGGGGCTGTGGAAGGGCTGCCTAGGGCAGGTGATGGCCAGCAAGAGCTTTCAGTGCTAGCCCCTTTGGTGTGGGAGCAGTGGCTGGACGTTTTGAATTTGGGAGCTGGGCTGTGGCTGTGCCGAGAAGGAACGTCCCCACTGTGCTGTGGCTAGGAAGCTCAGAGCGCCAGTGCTTGTGGGGCTGTGGAAGGGCTGCCTAGGGCAGGTGATGGCCAGCAAGAGCTTTCAGTGCTAGCCCCTTTGGTGTGGGAGCAGTGGCTGGACGTTTTGAATTTCGGAGCTGGGCTGTGGCTGTGCCGAGAAGGAACGTCCCCACTGTGCTGTGGCTAGGAAGCTCTGAGCGCCAGTGCTTGTGGGGCTGTGGAAGGGCTGCCTAGGGCAGGTGATGGCCAGCAAGAGCTTTCAGTGCTAGCCCCTTTGGTGTGGGAGCAGTGCCTGGACGTTTCGAATTTCGGAGCTGGGCTGTGGCTGTGCTGAGAAGGAACGTCCCCACTGTGCTGTGGCTAGGAAGCTCAGAGCGCCAGTGCTTGTGGGGCTGTGGAAGGGCTGCCTAGGGAAGGTGATGGCCAGCAAGAGCTTTCAGTGCTAGCCCCTTTGGTGTGGGAGCAGTGGCTGGACGTTTTGAATTTCGGAGCTGAGCTCTGGCTGTGCCGAGAAGGAACGTCCCCACTGTGCTGTGGCTAGGAAGCTCAGAGCGCCAGTGCTTGTGGGGCTGTGGAAGGGCTGCCTAGGGCAGGTGATGGCCAGCAAGAGCTTTCAGTGCTAGCCCCTTTGGTGTGGGAGCAGTGGCTGGACGTTTCGAATTTCGGAGCTGGGCTGTGGCTGTGCCGAGAAGGAACGTCCCCACTGTGCTGTGACTAGGAAGCTCAGAGCGCCAGTGCTTGTGGGGCTGTGGAAGGGCTGCCTAGGGCAGGTGCTGGCCAGCAAGAGCTTTCAGTGCTAGCCCCTTTGGTGTGGGAGCAGTGGCTGGACGTTTTGAATTTCGGAGCTGGGCTGTGGCTGTGCCGAGAAGGAACGTCCCCACTGTGCTGTGGCTAGGAAGCTCAGAGCGCCAGTGCTTGTGGGGCTGTGGAAGGGCTGCCTAGGGCAGGTGATGGCCAGCAAGAGCTTTCAGTGCTAGCCCCTTTGGTGTGGGAGCAGTGGCTGGACGTTTTGAATTTGGGAGCTGGGCTGTGGCTGTGCCGAGAAGGAACGTCCCCACTGTGCTGTGGTTAGGAAGCTCAGAGCGCCAGTGCTTGTGGGGCTGTGGAAGGGCTGCCTAGGGCAGGTGATGGCCAGCAAGAGCTTTCAGTGCTAGCCCCTTTGGTGTGGGAGCAGTGGCTGGACGTTTTGAATTTCGGAGCTGGGCTGTGGCTGTGCCGAGAAGGAACGTCCCCACTGTGCTGTGGCTAGGAAGCTCTGAGCGCCAGTGCTTGTGGGGCTGTGGAAGGGCTGCCTAGGGCAGGTGATGGCCAGCAAGAGCTTTCAGTGCTAGCCCCTTTGGTGTGGGAGCAGTGGCTGGACGTTTCGAATTTCGGAGCTGGGCTGTGGCTGTGCCGAGAAGGAACGTCCCCACTGTGCTGTGGCTAGGAAGCTCAGAGCGCCAGTGCTTGTGGGGCTGTGGAAGGGCTGCCTAGGGCAGGTGATGGCCAGCAAGAGCTTTCAGTGCTAGCCCCTTTGGTGTGGGAGCAGTGGCTGGACGTTTCGAATTTCGGAGCTGGGCTGTGGCTGTGCCGAGAAGGAACGTCCCCACTGTGCTGTGGCTAGGAAGCTCAGAGCGCCAGTGCTTGTGGGGCTGTGGAAGGGCTGCCTAGGGCAGGTGATGGCCAGCAAGAGCTTTCAGTGCTAGCCCCTTTGGTGTGGGAGCAGTGGCTGGACGTTTTGAATTTCGGAGCTGGGCTGTGGCTGTGCTGAGAAGGAACGTCCCCACTGTGCTGTGGCTAGGAAGCTCAGAGCGCCAGTGCTTGTGGGGCTGTGGAAGGGCTGCCTAGGGCAGGTGATGGCCAGCAAGAGCTTTCAGTGCTAGCCCCTTTGGTGTGGGAGCAGTGGCTGGACGTTTTGAATTTCGGAGCTGGGCTGTGGCTGTGCCGAGAAGGAACGTCCCCACTGTGCTGTGGCTAGGAAGCTCAGAGCGCCAGTGCTTGTGGGGCTGTGGAAGGGCTGCCTAGGGCAGGTGCTGGCCAGCAAGAGCTTTCAGTGCTAGCCCCTTTGGTGTGGGAGCAGTGGCTGGACGTTTCGAATTTCGGAGCTGGGCTGTGGCTGTGCGGAGAAGGAACGTCCCCACTGTGCTGTGGCTAGGAAGCTCAGAGCGCCAGTGCTTGTGGGGCTGTGGAAGGGCTGCCTAGGGCAGGTGCTGGCCAGCAAGAGCTTTCAGTGCTAGCCCCTTTGGTGTGGGAGCAGTGGCTGGACGTTTCGAATTTCGGAGCTGGGCTGTGGCTGTGCCGAGAAGGAACGTCCCCACTGTGCTGTGACTAGGAAGCTCAGAGCGCCAGTGCTTGTGGGGCTGTGGAAGGGCTGCCTAGGGCAGGTGCTGGCCAGCAAGAGCTTTCAGTGCTAGCCCCTTTGGTGTGGGAGCAGTGGCTGGACGTTTTGAATTTGGGAGCTGGGCTGTGGCTGTGCCGAGAAGGAACGTCCCCACTGTGCTGTGGCTAGGAAGCTCAGAGCGCCAGTGCTTGTGGGGCTGTGGAAGGGCTGCCTAGGGCAGGTGATGGCCAGCAAGAGCTTTCAGTGCTAGCCCCTTTGGTGTGGGAGCAGTGGCTGGACGTTTTGAATTTGGGAGCTGGGCTGTGGCTGTGCCGAGAAGGAACGTCCCCACTGTGCTGTGGCTAGGAAGCTCAGAGCGCCAGTGCTTGTGGGGCTGTGGAAGGGCTGCCTAGGGCAGGTGATGGCCAGCAAGAGCTTTCAGTGCTAGCCCCTTTGGTGTGGGAGCAGTGGCTGGACGTTTTGAATTTCGGAGCTGGGCTGTGGCTGTGCCGAGAAGGAACGTCCCCACTGTGCTGTGGCTAGGAAGCTCTGAGCGCCAGTGCTTGTGGGGCTGTGGAAGGGCTGCCTAGGGCAGGTGATGGCCAGCAAGAGCTTTCAGTGCTAGCCCCTTTGGTGTGGGAGCAGTGGCTGGACGTTTCGAATTTCGGAGCTGGGCTGTGGCTGTGCCGAGAAGGAACGTCCCCACTGTGCTGTGGCTAGGAAGCTCAGAGCGCCAGTGCTTGTGGGGCTGTGGAAGGGCTGCCTAGGGAAGGTGATGGCCAGCAAGAGCTTTCAGTGCTAGCCCCTTTGGTGTGGGAGCAGTGGCTGGACGTTTTGAATTTCGGAGCTGAGCTCTGGCTGTGCCGAGAAGGAACGTCCCCACTGTGCTGTGGCTAGGAAGCTCAGAGCGCCAGTGCTTGTGGGGCTGTGGAAGGGCTGCCTAGGGCAGGTGATGGCCAGCAAGAGCTTTCAGTGCTAGCCCCTTTGGTGTGGGAGCAGTGGCTGGACGTTTCGAATTTCGGAGCTGGGCTGTGGCTGTGCCGAGAAGGAACGTCCCCACTGTGCTGTGGCTAGGAAGCTCAGAGCGCCAGTGCTTGTGGGGCTGTGGAAGGGCTGCCTAGGGCAGGTGATGGCCAGCAAGAGCTTTCAGTGCTAGCCCCTTTGGTGTGGGAGCAGTGGCTGGACGTTTTGAATTTCGGAGCTGGGCTGTGGCTGTGCCGAGAAGGAACGTCCCCACTGTGCTGTGGCTAGGAAGCTCAGAGCGCCAGTGCTTGTGGGGCTGTGGAAGGGCTGCCTAGGGCAGGTGCTGGCCAGCAAGAGCTTTCAGTGCTAGCCCCTTTGGTGTGGGAGCAGTGGCTGGACGTTTTGAATTTGGGAGCTGGGCTGTGGCTGTGCCGAGAAGGAACGTCCCCACTGTGCTGTGGCTAGGAAGCTCAGAGCGCCAGTGCTTGTGGGGCTGTGGAAGGGCTGCCTAGGGCAGGTGCTGGCCAGCAAGAGCTTTCAGTGCTAGCCCCTTTGGTGTGGGAGCAGTGGCTGGACGTTTTGAATTTCGGAGCTGGGCTGTGGCTGTGCCGAGAAGGAACGTCCCCACTGTGCTGTGGCTAGGAAGCTCAGAGCGCCAGTGCTTGTGGGGCTGTGGAAGGGCTGCCTAGGGCAGGTGCTGGCCAGCAAGAGCTTTCAGTGCTAGCCCCTTTGGTGTGGGAGCAGTGGCTGGACGTTTTGAATTTCGGAGCTGGGCTGTGGCTGTGCGGAGAAGGAACGTCCCCACTGTGCTGTGGCTAGGAAGCTCAGAGCGCCAGTGCTTGTGGGGCTGTGGAAGGGCTGCCTAGGGCAGGTGCTGGCCAGCAAGAGCTTTCAGTGCTAGCCCCTTTGGTGTGGGAGCAGTGGCTGGACGTTTTGAATTTGGGAGCTGGGCTGTGGCTGTGCCGAGAAGGAACGTCCCCACTGTGCTGTGGCTAGGAAGCTCAGAGCGCCAGTGCTTGTGGGGCTGTGGAAGGGCTGCCTAGGGAAGGTGATGGCCAGCAAGAGCTTTCAGTGCTAGCCCCTTTGGTGTGGGAGCAGTGGCTGGACGTTTCGAATTTCGGAGCTGGGCTGTGGCTGTGCCGAGAAGGAACGTCCCCACTGTGCTGTGGCTAGGAAGCTCAGAGCGCCAGTGCTTGTGGGGCTGTGGAAGGGCTGCCTAGGGCAGGTGATGGCCAGCAAGAGCTTTCAGTGCTAGCCCCTTTGGTGTGGGAGCAGTGGCTGGACGTTTCGAATTTCGGAGCTGGGCTCTGGCTGTGCCGAGAAGGAACGTCCCCACTGTGCTGTGGCTAGGAAGCTCAGAGCGCCAGTGCTTGTGGGGCTGTGGAAGGGCTGCCTAGGGCAGGTGATGGCCAGCAAGAGCTTTCAGTGCTAGCCCCTTTGGTGTGGGAGCAGTGGCTGGACGTTTTGAATTTGGGAGCTGGGCTGTGGCTGTGCCGAGAAGGAACGTCCCCACTGTGCTGTGGCTAGGAAGCTCAGAGCGCCAGTGCTTGTGGGGCTGTGGAAGGGCTGCCTAGGGCAGGTGATGGCCAGCAAGAGCTTTCAGTGCTAGCCCCTTTGGTGTGGGAGCAGTGGCTGGACGTTTCGAATTTCGGAGCTGGGCTGTGGCTGTGCCGAGAAGGAACGTCCCCACTGTGCTGTGGCTAGGAAGCTCAGAGCGCCAGTGCTTGTGGGGCTGTGGAAGGGCTGCCTAGGGCAGGTGATGGCCAGCAAGAGCTTTCAGTGCTAGCCCCTTTGGTGTGGGAGCAGTGGCTGGATGTTTTGAATTTCGGAGCTGGGCTGTGGCTGTGCCGAGAAGGAACGTCCCCACTGTGCTGTGGCTAGGAAGCTCAGAGCGCCAGTGCTTGTGGGGCTGTGGAAGGGCTGCCTAGGGCAGGTGCTGGCCAGCAAGAGCTTTCAGTGCTAGCCCCTTTGGTGTGGGAGCAGTGGCTGGACGTTTCGAATTTCGGAGCTGGGCTGTGGCTGTGCCGAGAAGGAACGTCCCCACTGTGCTGTGGCTAGGAAGCTCAGAGCGCCAGTGCTTGTGGGGCTGTGGAAGGGCTGCCTAGGGCAGGTGATGGCCAGCAAGAGCTTTCAGTGCTAGCCCCTTTGGTGTGGGAGCAGTGGCTGGACGTTTTGAATTTCGGAGCTGGGCTGTGGCTGTGCCGAGAAGGAACGTCCCCACTGTGCTGTGGCTAGGAAGCTCAGAGCGCCAGTGCTTGTGGGGCTGTGGAAGGGCTGCCTAGGGCAGGTGATGGCCAGCAAGAGCTTTCAGTGCTAGCCCCTTTGGTGTGGGAGCAGTGGCTGGACGTTTTGAATTTCGGAGCTGGGCTGTGGCTGTGCTGAGAAGGAACGTCCCCACTGTGCTGTGGCTAGGAAGCTCAGAGCGCCAGTGCTTGTGGGGCTGTGGAAGGGCTGCCTAGGGAAGGTGCTGGCCAGCAAGAGCTTTCAGTGCTAGCCCCTTTGGTGTGGGAGCAGTGGCTGGACGTTTTGAATTTGGGAGCTGGGCTGTGGCTGTGCCGAGAAGGAACGTCCCCACTGTGCTGTGACTAGGAAGCTCAGAGCGCCAGTGCTTGTGGGGCTGTGGAAGGGCTGCCTAGGGCAGGTGATGGCCAGCAAGAGCTTTCAGTGCTAGCCCCTTTGGTGTGGGAGCAGTGGCTGGACGTTTTGAATTTGGGAGCTGGGCTGTGGCTGTGCCGAGAAGGAACGTCCCCACTGTGCTGTGGCTAGGAAGCTCAGAGCGCCAGTGCTTGTGGGGCTGTGGAAGGGCTGCCTAGGGCAGGTGCTGGCCAGCAAGAGCTTTCAGTGCTAGCCCCTTTGGTGTGGGAGCAGTGGCTGGACGTTTTGAATTTGGGAGCTGGGCTGTGGCTGTGCGGAGAAGGAACGTCCCCACTGTGCTGTGGCTAGGAAGCTCAGAGCGCCAGTGCTTGTGGGGCTGTGGAAGGGCTGCCTAGGGCAGGTGCTGGCCAGCAAGAGCTTTCAGTGCTAGCCCCTTTGGTGTGGGAGCAGTGGCTGGACGTTTTGAATTTGGGAGCTGGGCTGTGGCTGTGCCGAGAAGGAACGTCCCCACTGTGCTGTGGCTAGGAAGCTCAGAGCGCCAGTGCTTGTGGGGCTGTGGAAGGGCTGCCTAGGGCAGGTGCTGGCCAGCAAGAGCTTTCAGTGCTAGCCCCTTTGGTGTGGGAGCAGTGGCTGGACGTTTTGAATTTCGGAGCTGGGCTGTGGCTGTGCCGAGAAGGAACGTCCCCACTGTGCTGTGGCTAGGAAGCTCAGAGCGCCAGTGCTTGTGGGGCTGTGGAAGGGCTGCCTAGGGAAGGTGATGGCCAGCAAGAGCTTTCAGTGCTAGCCCCTTTGGTGTGGGAGCAGTGGCTGGACGTTTCGAATTTCGGAGCTGGGCTGTGGCTGTGCCGAGAAGGAACGTCCCCACTGTGCTGTGGCTAGGAAGCTCAGAGCGCCAGTGCTTGTGGGGCTGTGGAAGGGCTGCCTAGGGCAGGTGATGGCCAGCAAGAGCTTTCAGTGCTAGCCCCTTTGGTGTGGGAGCAGTGGCTGGACGTTTCGAATTTCGGAGCTGGGCTCTGGCTGTGCCGAGAAGGAACGTCCCCACTGTGCTGTGGCTAGGAAGCTCAGAGCGCCAGTGCTTGTGGGGCTGTGGAAGGGCTGCCTAGGGCAGGTGATGGCCAGCAAGAGCTTTCAGTGCTAGCCCCTTTGGTGTGGGAGCAGTGGCTGGACGTTTTGAATTTGGGAGCTGGGCTGTGGCTGTGCCGAGAAGGAACGTCCCCACTGTGCTGTGGCTAGGAAGCTCAGAGCGCCAGTGCTTGTGGGGCTGTGGAAGGGCTGCCTAGGGCAGGTGATGGCCAGCAAGAGCTTTCAGTGCTAGCCCCTTTGGTGTGGGAGCAGTGGCTGGACGTTTCGAATTTCGGAGCTGGGCTGTGGCTGTGCCGAGAAGGAACGTCCCCACTGTGCTGTGGCTAGGAAGCTCAGAGCGCCAGTGCTTGTGGGGCTGTGGAAGGGCTGCCTAGGGCAGGTGATGGCCAGCAAGAGCTTTCAGTGCTAGCCCCTTTGGTGTGGGAGCAGTGGCTGGACGTTTTGAATTTCGGAGCTGGGCTGTGGCTGTGCCGAGAAGGAACGTCCCCACTGTGCTGTGGCTAGGAAGCTCAGAGCGCCAGTGCTTGTGGGGCTGTGGAAGGGCTGCCTAGGGCAGGTGCTGGCCAGCAAGAGCTTTCAGTGCTAGCCCCTTTGGTGTGGGAGCAGTGGCTGGACGTTTCGAATTTCGGAGCTGGGCTGTGGCTGTGCCGAGAAGGAACGTCCCCACTGTGCTGTGGCTAGGAAGCTCAGAGCGCCAGTGCTTGTGGGGCTGTGGAAGGGCTGCCTAGGGCAGGTGATGGCCAGCAAGAGCTTTCAGTGCTAGCCCCTTTGGTGTGGGAGCAGTGGCTGGACGTTTTGAATTTCGGAGCTGGGCTGTGGCTGTGCCGAGAAGGAACGTCCCCACTGTGCTGTGGCTAGGAAGCTCAGAGCGCCAGTGCTTGTGGGGCTGTGGAAGGGCTGCCTAGGGCAGGTGATGGCCAGCAAGAGCTTTCAGTGCTAGCCCCTTTGGTGTGGGAGCAGTGGCTGGACGTTTTGAATTTCGGAGCTGGGCTGTGGCTGTGCTGAGAAGGAACGTCCCCACTGTGCTGTGGCTAGGAAGCTCAGAGCGCCAGTGCTTGTGGGGCTGTGGAAGGGCTGCCTAGGGAAGGTGCTGGCCAGCAAGAGCTTTCAGTGCTAGCCCCTTTGGTGTGGGAGCAGTGGCTGGACGTTTTGAATTTGGGAGCTGGGCTGTGGCTGTGCCGAGAAGGAACGTCCCCACTGTGCTGTGACTAGGAAGCTCAGAGCGCCAGTGCTTGTGGGGCTGTGGAAGGGCTGCCTAGGGCAGGTGATGGCCAGCAAGAGCTTTCAGTGCTAGCCCCTTTGGTGTGGGAGCAGTGGCTGGACGTTTTGAATTTCGGAGCTGGGCTGTGGCTGTGCCGAGAAGGAACGTCCCCACTGTGCTGTGGCTAGGAAGCTCAGAGCGCCAGTGCTTGTGGGGCTGTGGAAGGGCTGCCTAGGGCAGGTGATGGCCAGCAAGAGCTTTCAGTGCTAGCCCCTTTGGTGTGGGAGCAGTGGCTGGACGTTTCGAATTTGGGAGCTGGGCTGTGGCTGTGCCGAGAAGGAACGTCCCCACTGTGCTGTGGCTAGGAAGCTCAGAGCGCCAGTGCTTGTGGGGCTGTGGAAGGGCTGCCTAGGGCAGGTGATGGCCAGCAAGAGCTTTCAGTGCTAGCCCCTTTGGTGTGGGAGCAGTGGCTGGACGTTTTGAATTTCGGAGCTGGGCTGTGGCTGTGCGGAGAAGGAACGTCCCCACTGTGCTGTGGCTAGGAAGCTCAGAGCGCCAGTGCTTGTGGGGCTGTGGAAGGGCTGCCTAGGGCAGGTGATGGCCAGCAAGAGCTTTCAGTGCTAGCCCCTTTGGTGTGGGAGCAGTGGCTGGACGTTTTGAATTTCGGAGCTGGGCTGTGGCTGTGCGGAGAAGGAACGTCCCCACTGTGCTGTGGCTAGGAAGCTCAGAGCGCCAGTGCTTGTGGGGCTGTGGAAGGGCTGCCTAGGGCAGGTGATGGCCAGCAAGAGCTTTCAGTGCTAGCCCCTTTGGTGTGGGAGCAGTGGCTGGACGTTTTGAATTTCGGAGCTGGGCTGTGGCTGTGCCGAGAAGGAACGTCCCCACTGTGCTGTGGCTAGGAAGCTCAGAGCGCCAGTGCTTGTGGGGCTGTGGAAGGGCTGCCTAGGGCAGGTGCTGGCCAGCAAGAGCTTTCAGTGCTAGCCCCTTTGGTGTGGGAGCAGTGGCTGGACGTTTTGAATTTCGGAGCTGGGCTGTGGCTGTGCCGAGAAGGAACGTCCCCACTGTGCTGTGGCTAGGAAGCTCAGAGCGCCAGTGCTTGTGGGGCTGTGGAAGGGCTGCCTAGGGCAGGTGATGGCCAGCAAGAGCTTTCAGTGCTAGCCCCTTTGGTGTGGGAGCAGTGGCTGGACGTTTCGAATTTCGGAGCTGGGCTGTGGCTGTGCCGAGAAGGAACGTCCCCACTGTGCTGTGGCTAGGAAGCTCAGAGCGCCAGTGCTTGTGGGGCTGTGGAAGGGCTGCCTAGGGCAGGTGATGGCCAGCAAGAGCTTTCAGTGCTAGCCCCTTTGGTGTGGGAGCAGTGGCTGGACGTTTTGAATTTCGGAGCTGGGCTGTGGCTGTGCCGAGAAGGAACGTCCCCACTGTGCTGTGGCTAGGAAGCTCAGAGCGCCAGTGCTTGTGGGGCTGTGGAAGGGCTGCCTAGGGCAGGTGATGGCCAGCAAGAGCTTTCAGTGCTAGCCCCTTTGGTGTGGGAGCAGTGGCTGGACGTTTTGAATTTCGGAGCTGGGCTGTGGCTGTGCTGAGAAGGAACGTCCCCACTGTGCTGTGGCTAGGAAGCTCAGAGCGCCAGTGCTTGTGGGGCTGTGGAAGGGCTGCCTAGGGCAGGTGCTGGCCAGCAAGAGCTTTCAGTGCTAGCCCCTTTGGTGTGGGAGCAGTGGCTGGACGTTTTGAATTTCGGAGCTGGACTCTGGCTGTGCCGAGAAGGAACGTCCCCACTGTGCTGTGGCTAGGAAGCTCAGAGCGCCAGTGCTTGTGGGGCTGTGGAAGTGCTGCCTAGGGCAGGTGCTGGCCAGCAAGAGCTTTCAGTGCTAGCCCCTTTGGTGTGGGAGCAGTGGCTGGACGTTTTGAATTTCGGAGCTGGACTGTGGCTGTGCCGAGAAGGAACGTCCCCACTGTGCTGTGGCTAGGAAGCTCAGAGCGCCAGTGCTTGTGGGGCTGTGGAAGGGCTGCCTAGGGCAGGTGATGGCCAGCAAGAGCTTTCAGTGCTAGCCCCTTTGGTGTGGGAGCAGTGGCTGGACGTTTTGAATTTGGGACCTGGACTGTGGCTGTGCCGAGAAGGAACGTCCCCACTGTGCTGTGGCTAGGAAGCTCAGAGCGCCAGTGCTTGTGGGGCTGTGGAAGGGCTGCCTAGGGCAGGTGATGGCCAGCAAGAGCTTTCAGTGCTAGCCCCTTTGGTGTGGGAGCAGTGGCTGGACGTTTCGAATTTCGGAGCTGGGCTCTGGCTGTGCCGAGAAGGAACGTCCCCACTGTGCTGTGGCTAGGAAGCTCAGAGCGCCAGTGCTTGTGGGGCTGTGGAAGGGCTGCCTAGGGAAGGTGATGGCCAGCAAGAGCTTTCAGTGCTAGCCCCTTTGGTGTGGGAGCAGTGGCTGGACGTTTTGAATTTCGGAGCTGGGCTGTGGCTGTGCTGAGAAGGAACGTCCCCACTGTGCTGTGACTAGGAAGCTCAGAGCGCCAGTGCTTGTGGGGCTGTGGAAGGGCTGCCTAGGGCAGGTGATGGCCAGCAAGAGCTTTCAGTGCTAGCCCCTTTGGTGTGGGAGCAGTGGCTGGACGTTTTGAATTTCGGAGCTGGGCTCTGGCTGTGCCGAGAAGGAACGTCCCCACTGTGCTGTGGCTAGGAAGCTCAGAGCGCCAGTGCTTGTGGGGCTGTGGAAGGGCTGCCTAGGGCAGGTGATGGCCAGCAAGAGCTTTCAGTGCTAGCCCCTTTGGTGTGGGAGCAGTGGCTGGACGTTTTGAATTTCGGAGCTGGGCTGTGGCTGTGCTGAGAAGGAACGTCCCCACTGTGCTGTGGCTAGGAAGCTCAGAGCGCCAGTGCTTGTGGGGCTGTGGAAGGGCTGCCTAGGGCAGGTGCTGGCCAGCAAGAGCTTTCAGTGCTAGCCCCTTTGGTGTGGGAGCAGTGGCTGGACGTTTCGAATTTCGGAGCTGGGCTGTGGCTGTGCCGAGAAGGAACGTCCCCACTGTGCTGTGGCTAGGAAGCTCAGAGCGCCAGTGCTTGTGGGGCTGTGGAAGGGCTGCCTAGGGAAGGTGCTGGCCAGCAAGAGCTTTCAGTGCTAGCCCCTTTGGTGTGGGAGCAGTGGCTGGACGTTTTGAATTTCGGAGCTGGGCTGTGGCTGTGCTGAGAAGGAACGTCCCCACTGTGCTGTGGCTAGGAAGCTCAGAGCGCCAGTGCTTGTGGGGCTGTGGAAGGGCTGCCTAGGGCAGGTGATGGCCAGCAAGAGCTTTCAGTGCTAGCCCCTTTGGTGTGGGAGCAGTGGCTGGACGTTTTGAATTTCGGAGCTGGGCTGTGGCTGTGCTGAGAAGGAACGTCCCCACTGTGCTGTGGCTAGGAAGCTCAGAGCGCCAGTGCTTGTGGGGCTGTGGAAGGGCTGCCTAGGGCAGGTGATGGCCAGCAAGAGCTTTCAGTGCTAGCCCCTTTGGTGTGGGAGCAGTGGCTGGACGTTTTGAATTTCGGAGCTGGACTCTGGCTGTGCCGAGAAGGAACGTCCCCACTGTGCTGTGGCTAGGAAGCTCAGAGCGCCAGTGCTTGTGGGGCTGTGGAAGGGCTGCCTAGGGCAGGTGCTGGCCAGCAAGAGCTTTCAGTGCTAGCCCCTTTGGTGTGGGAGCAGTGGCTGGACGTTTTGAATTTCGGAGCTGGACTCTGGCTGTGCCGAGAAGGAACGTCCCCACTGTGCTGTGGCTAGGAAGCTCAGAGCGCCAGTGCTTGTGGGGCTGTGGAAGGGCTGCCTAGGGCAGGTGCTGGCCAGCAAGAGCTTTCAGTGCTAGCCCCTTTGGTGTGGGAGCAGTGGCTGGACGTTTCGAATTTCGGAGCTGGGCTGTGGCTGTGCCGAGAAGGAACGTCCCCACTGTGCTGTGGCTAGGAAGCTCAGAGCGCCAGTGCTTGTGGGGCTGTGGAAGTGCTGCCTAGGGAAGGTGATGGCCAGCAAGAGCTTTCAGTGCTAGCCCCTTTGGTGTGGGAGCAGTGGCTGGACGTTTCGAATTTCGGAGCTGGGCTCTGGCTATGCCGATAAGGAACGTCCCCACTGTGCTGTGGCTAGGAAGCTCAGAGCGCCAGTGCTTGTGGGGCTGTGGAAGGGCTGCCTAGGGCAGGTGATGGCCAGCAAGAGCTTTCAGTGCTAGCCCCTTTGGTGTGGGAGCAGTGGCTGGACGTTTTGAATTTCGGAGCTGGGCTGTGGCTGTGCTGAGAAGGAACGTCCCCACTGTGCTGTGGCTAGGAAGCTCAGAGCGCCAGTGCTTGTGGGGCTGTGGAAGGGCTGCCTAGGGCAGGTGATGGCCAGCAAGAGCTTTCAGTGCTAGCCCCTTTGGTGTGGGAGCAGTGGCTGGACGTTTTGAATTTCGGAGCTGGGCTGTGGCTGTGCTGAGAAGGAACGTCCCCACTGTGCTGTGGCTAGGAAGCTCAGAGCGCCAGTGCTTGTGGGGCTGTGGAAGGGCTGCCTAGGGCAGGTGATGGCCAGCAAGAGCTTTCAGTGCTAGCCCCTTTGGTGTGGGAGCAGTGGCTGGACGTTTCGAATTTCGGAGCTGGGCTGTGGCTGTGCCGAGAAGGAACGTCCCCACTGTGCTGTGGCTAGGAAGCTCAGAGCGCCAGTGCTTGTGGGGCTGTGGAAGGGCTGCCTAGGGCAGGTGATGGCCAGCAAGAGCTTTCAGTGCTAGCCCCTTTGGTGTGGGAGCAGTGGCTGGACGTTTTGAATTTCGGAGCTGGGCTCTGGCTGTGCCGAGAAGGAACGTCCCCACTGTGCTGTGGCTAGGAAGCTCAGAGCGCCAGTGCTTGTGGGGCTGTGGAAGGGCTGCCTAGGGCAGGTGATGGCCAGCAAGAGCTTTCAGTGCTAGCCCCTTTGGTGTGGGAGCAGTGGCTGGACGTTTTGAATTTGGGAGCTGGGCTGTGGCTGTGCTGAGAAGGAACGTCCCCACTGTGCTGTGGCTAGGAAGCTCAGAGCGCCAGTGCTTGTGGGGCTGTGGAAGGGCTGCCTAGGGCAGGTGATGGCCAGCAAGAGCTTTCAGTGCTAGCCCCTTTGGTGTGGGAGCAGTGGCTGGACGTTTTGAATTTCGGAGCTGGACTCTGGCTGTGCCGAGAAGGAACGTCCCCACTGTGCTGTGGCTAGGAAGCTCAGAGCGCCAGTGCTTGTGGGGCTGTGGAAGGGCTGCCTAGGGCAGGTGCTGGCCAGCAAGAGCTTTCAGTGCTAGCCCCTTTGGTGTGGGAGCAGTGGCTGGACATTTCGAATTTCGGAGCTGGGCTGTGGCTGTGCCGAGAAGGAACGTCCCCACTGTGCTGTGGCTAGGAAGCTCAGAGCGCCAGTGCTTGTGGGGCTGTGGAAGTGCTGCCTAGGGAAGGTGATGGCCAGCAAGAGCTTTCAGTGCTAGCCCCTTTGGTGTGGGAGCAGTGGCTGGACGTTTCGAATTTCGGAGCTGGGCTCTGGCTATGCCGATAAGGAACGTCCCCACTGTGCTGTGGCTAGGAAGCTCAGAGCGCCAGTGCTTGTGGGGCTGTGGAAGGGCTGCCTAGGGCAGGTGATAGCCAGCAAGAGCTTTCAGTGCTAGCCCCTTTGGTGTGGGAGCAGTGGCTGGACGTTTCGAATTTCGGAGCTGGGCTGTGGCTGTGCCGAGAAGGAACGTCCCCACTGTGCTGTGGCTAGGAAGCTCAGAGCGCCAGTGCTTGTGGGGCTGTGGAAGGGCTGCCTAGGGCAGGTGATGGCCAGCAAGAGCTTTCAGTGCTATCCCCTTTGGTGTGGGAGCAGTGGCTGGACGTTTTGAATTTCGGAGCTGGGCTGTGGCTGTGCTGAGAAGGAACGTCCCCACTGTGCTGTGGCTAGGAAGCTCAGAGCGCCAGTGCTTGTGGGGCTGTGGAAGGGCTGCCTAGGGCAGGTGATGGCCAGCAAGAGCTTTCAGTGCTAGCCCCTTTGGTGTGGGAGCAGTGGCTGGACGTTTTGAATTTCGGAGCTGGGCTGTGGCTGTGCCGAGAAGGAACGTCCCCACTGTGCTGTGGCTAGGAAGCTCAGAGCGCCAGTGCTTGTGGGGCTGTGGAAGGGCTGCCTAGGGCAGGTGATGGCCAGCAAGAGCTTTCAGTGCTAGCCCCTTTGGTGTGGGAGCAGTGGCTGGACGTTTTGAATTTCGGAGCTGGGCTGTGGCTGTGCCGAGAAGGAACGTCCCCACTGTGCTGTGGCTAGGAAGCTCAGAGCGCCAGTGCTTGTGGGGCTGTGGAAGGGCTGCCTAGGGAAGGTGCTGGCCAGCAAGAGCTTTCAGTGCTAGCCCCTTTGGTGTGGGAGCAGTGGCTGGACGTTTCGAATTTCGGAGCTGGGCTGTGGCTGTGCTGAGAAGGAACGTCCCCACTGTGCTGTGGCTAGGAAGCTCAGAGCGCCAGTGCTTGTGGGGCTGTGGAAGGGCTGCCTAGGGAAGGTGATGGCCAGCAAGAGCTTTCAGTGCTAGCCCCTTTGGTGTGGGAGCAGTGGCTGGACGTTTTGAATTTCGGAGCTGGGCTGTGGCTGTGCTGAGAAGGAACGTCCCCACTGTGCTGTGGCTAGGAAGCTCAGAGCGCCAGTGCTTGTGGGGCTGTGGAAGGGCTGCCTAGGGCAGGTGATGGCCAGCAAGAGCTTTCAGTGCTAGCCCCTTTGGTGTGGGAGCAGTGGCTGGACGTTTTGAATTTCGGAGCTGGACTCTGGCTGTGCCGAGAAGGAACGTCCCCACTGTGCTGTGGCTAGGAAGCTCAGAGCGCCAGTGCTTGTGGGGCTGTGGAAGGGCTGCCTAGGGCAGGTGATGGCCAGCAAGAGCTTTCAGTGCTAGCCCCTTTGGTGTGGGAGCAGTGGCTGGACGTTTTGAATTTCGGAGCTGGGCTGTGGCTGTGCTGAGAAGGAACGTCCCCACTGTGCTGTGGCTAGGAAGCTCAGAGCGCCAGTGCTTGTGGGGCTGTGGAAGGGCTGCCTAGGGCAGGTGATGGCCAGCAAGAGCTTTCAGTGCTAGCCCCTTTGGTGTGGGAGCAGTGGCTGGACGTTTTGAATTTGGGAGCTGGGCTCTGGCTGTGCCGAGAAGGAACGTCCCCACTGTGCTGTGGCTAGGAAGCTCAGAGCGCCAGTGCTTGTGGGGCTGTGGAAGGGCTGCCTAGGGCAGGTGATGGCCAGCAAGAGCTTTCAGTGCTAGCCCCTTTGGTGTGGGAGCAGTGGCTGGACGTTTCGAATTTCGGAGCTGGGCTCTGGCTATGCCGATAAGGAACATCCCCACTGTGCTGTGGCTAGGAAGCTCAGAGCGCCAGTGCTTGTGGGGCTGTGGAAGGGCTGCCTAGGGCAGGTGATAGCCAGCAAGAGCTTTCAGTGCTAGCCCCTTTGGTGTGGGAGCAGTGGCTGGACGTTTTGAATTTCGGAGCTGGGCTGTGGCTGTGCCGAGAAGGAACGTCCCCACTGTGCTGTGGCTAGGAAGCTCAGAGCGCCAGTGCTTGTGGGGCTGTGGAAGGGCTGCCTAGGGCAGGTGATGGCCAGCAAGAGCTTTCAGTGCTAGCCCCTTTGGTGTGGGAGCAGTGGCTGGACGTTTTGAATTTCGGAGCTGGGCTGTGGCTGTGCTGAGAAGGAACGTCCCCACTGTGCTGTGGCTAGGAAGCTCAGAGCGCCAGTGCTTGTGGGGCTGTGGAAGGGCTGCCTAGGGCAGGTGCTGGCCAGCAAGAGCTTTCAGTGCTAGCCCCTTTGGTGTGGGAGCAGTGGCTGGACGTTTTGAATTTGGGAGCTGGGCTGTGGCTGTGCCGAGAAGGAACGTCCCCACTGTGCTGTGGCTAGGAAGCTCAGAGCGCCAGTGCTTGTGGGGCTGTGGAAGGGCTGCCTAGGGCAGGTGCTGGCCAGCAAGAGCTTTCAGTGCTAGCCCCTTTGGTGTGGGAGCAGTGGCTGGACGTTTTGAATTTGGGAGCTGGGCTGTGGCTGTGCGGAGAAGGAACGTCCCCACTGTGCTGTGGCTAGGAAGCTCAGAGCGCCAGTGCTTGTGGGGCTGTGGAAGGGCTGCCTAGGGCAGGTGATGGCCAGCAAGAGCTTTCAGTGCTAGCCCCTTTGGTGTGGGAGCAGTGGCTGGACATTTCGAATTTCGGAGCTGGGCTCTGGCTGTGCCGAGAAGGAACGTCCCCACTGTGCTGTGGCTAGGAAGCTCAGAGCGCCAGTGCTTGTGGGGCTGTGGAAGGGCTGCCTAGGGCAGGTGCTGGCCAGCAAGAGCTTTCAGTGCTAGCCCCTTTGGTGTGGGAGCAGTGGCTGGACGTTTCGAATTTCGGAGCTGGGCTGTGGCTGTGCCGAGAAGGAACGTCCCCACTGTGCTGTGGCTAGGAAGCTCAGAGCGCCAGTGCTTGTGGGGCTGTGGAAGGGCTGCCTAGGGCAGGTGATGGCCAGCAAGAGCTTTCAGTGCTAGCCCCTTTGGTGTGGGAGCAGTGGCTGGACGTTTTGAATTTCGGAGCTGAGCTCTGGCTGTGCCGAGAAGGAACGTCCCCACTGTGCTGTGGCTAGGAAGCTCAGAGCGCCAGTGCTTGTGGGGCTGTGGAAGGGCTGCCTAGGGCAGGTGATGGCCAGCAAGAGCTTTCAGTGCTAGCCCCTTTGGTGTGGGAGCAGTGGCTGGACGTTTTGAATTTCGGAGCTGGGCTGTGGCTGTGCCGAGAAGGAACGTCCCCACTGTGCTGTGGCTAGGAAGCTCAGAGCGCCAGTGCTTGTGGGGCTGTGGAAGGGCTGCCTAGGGAAGGTGATGGCCAGCAAGAGCTTTCAGTGCTAGCCCCTTTGGTGTGGGAGCAGTGGCTGGACGTTTTGAATTTGGGAGCTGGGCTCTGGCTGTGCCGAGAAGGAACGTCCCCACTGTGCTGTGGCTAGGAAGCTCAGAGCGCCAGTGCTTGTGGGGCTGTGGAAGGGCTGCCTAGGGCAGGTGATGGCCAGCAAGAGCTTTCAGTGCTAGCCCCTTTGGTGTGGGAGGAGTGGCTGGACGTTTTGAATTTCGGAGCTGGGCTGTGGCTGTGCTGAGAAGGAACGTCCCCACTGTGCTGTGGCTAGGAAGCTCAGAGCGCCAGTGCTTGTGGGGCTGTGGAAGGGCTGCCTAGGGCAGGTGATGGCCAGCAAGAGCTTTCAGTGCTAGCCCCTTTGGTGTGGGAGCAGTGGCTGGACGTTTTGAATTTCGGAGCTGGGCTGTGGCTGTGCCGAGAAGGAACGTCCCCACTGTGCTGTGGCTAGGAAGCTCAGAGCGCCAGTGCTTGTGGGGCTGTGGAAGGGCTGCCTAGGGCAGGTGCTGGCCAGCAAGAGCTTTCAGTGCTAGCCCCTTTGGTGTGGGAGCAGTGGCTGGACGTTTTGAATTTCGGAGCTGGACTCTGGCTGTGCCGAGAAGGAACGTCCCCACTGTGCTGTGGCTAGGAAGCTCAGAGCGCCAGTGCTTGTGGGGCTGTGGAAGGGCTGCCTAGGGAAGGTGATGGCCAGCAAGAGCTTTCAGTGCTAGCCCCTTTGGTGTGGGAGGAGTGGCTGGACGTTTTGAATTTCGGAGCTGGGCTGTGGCTGTGCCGAGAAGGAACGTCCCCACTGTGCTGTGGCTAGGAAGCTCAGAGCGCCAGTGCTTGTGGGGCTGTGGAAGGGCTGCCTAGGGCAGGTGATGGCCAGCAAGAGCTTTCAGTGCTAGCCCCTTTGGTGTGGGAGCAGTGGCTGGACGTTTTGAATTTCGGAGCTGGGCTGTGGCTGTGCCGAGAAGGAACGTCCCCACTGTGCTGTGGCTAGGAAGCTCAGAGCGCCAGTGCTTGTGGGGCTGTGGAAGGGCTGCCTAGGGCAGGTGCTGGCCAGCAAGAGCTTTCAGTGCTAGCCCCTTTGGTGTGGGAGCAGTGGCTGGACGTTTTGAATTTCGGAGCTGGGCTGTGGCTGTGCTGAGAAGGAACGTCCCCACTGTGCTGTGGCTAGGAAGCTCAGAGCGCCAGTGCTTGTGGGGCTGTGGAAGGGCTGCCTAGGGAAGGTGCTGGCCAGCAAGAGCTTTCAGTGCTAGCCCCTTTGGTGTGGGAGCAGTGGCTGGACGTTTCGAATTTCGGAGCTGGGCTGTGGCTGTGCCGAGAAGGAACGTCCCCACTGTGCTGTGGCTAGGAAGCTCAGAGCGCCAGTGTTTGTGGGGCTGTGGAAGGGCTGCCTAGGGAAGGTGATGGCCAGCAAGAGCTTTCAGTGCTAGCCCCTTTGGTGTGGGAGCAGTGGCTGGACGTTTTGAATTTGGGAGCTGGGCTGTGGCTATGCCGATAAGGAACGTCCCCACTGTGCTGTGGCTAGGAAGCTCAGAGCGCCAGTGCTTGTGGGGCTGTGGAAGGGCTGCCTAGGGAAGGTGATAGCCAGCAAGAGCTTTCAGTGCTAGCCCCTTTGGTGTGGGAGCAGTGGCTGGACGTTTCGAATTTCGGAGCTGGGCTGTGGCTGTGCCGAGAAGGAACGTCCCCACTGTGCTGTGGCTAGGAAGCTCAGAGCGCCAGTGCTTGTGGGGCTGTGGAAGGGCTGCCTAGGGCAGGTGATGGCCAGCAAGAGCTTTCAGTGCTAGCCCCTTTGGTGTGGGAGCAGTGGCTGGACGTTTTGAATTTGGGAGCTGGGCTGTGGCTGTGCTGAGAAGGAACGTCCCCACTGTGCTGTGGCTAGGAAGCTCAGAGCGCCAGTGCTTGTGGGGCTGTGGAAGGGCTGCCTAGGGCAGGTGATGGCCAGCAAGAGCTTTCAGTGCTAGCCCCTTTGGTGTGGGAGCAGTGGCTGGACGTTTTGAATTTCGGAGCTGGGCTGTGGCTGTGCTGAGAAGGAACGTCCCCACTGTGCTGTGGCTAGGAAGCTCAGAGCGCCAGTGCTTGTGGGGCTGTGGAAGGGCTGCCTAGGGCAGGTGCTGGCCAGCAAGAGCTTTCAGTGCTAGCCCCTTTGGTGTGGGAGCAGTGGCTGGACGTTTTGAATTTCGGAGCTGGACTCTGGCTGTGCCGAGAAGGAACGTCCCCACTGTGCTGTGGCTAGGAAGCTCAGAGCGCCAGTGCTTGTGGGGCTGTGGAAGGGCTGCCTAGGGCAGGTGATGGCCAGCAAGAGCTTTCAGTGCTAGCCCCTTTGGTGTGGGAGCAGTGGCTGGACGTTTTGAATTTGGGAGCTGGGCTGTGGCTGTGCCGAGAAGGAACGTCCCCACTGTGCTGTGGCTAGGAAGCTCAGAGCGCCAGTGCTTGTGGGGCTGTGGAAGGGCTGCCTAGGGAAGGTAATGGCCAGCAAGAGCTTTCAGTGCTAGCCCCTTTGGTGTGGGAGCACTGGCTGGACGTTTTGAATTTCGGAGCTGGGCTGTGGCTGTGCTGAGAAGGAACGTCCCCACTGTGCTGTGGCTAGGAAGCTCAGAGCGCCAGTGCTTGTGGGGCTGTGGAAGGGCTGCCTAGGGAAGGTGCTGGCCAGCAAGAGCTTTCAGTGCTAGCCCCTTTGGTGTGGGAGCAGTGGCTGGACGTTTTGAATTTCGGAGCTGGGCTGTGGCTGTGCCGAGAAGGAACGTCCCCACTGTGCTGTGGCTAGGAAGCTCAGAGCGCCAGTGCTTGTGGGGCTGTGGAAGGGCTGCCTAGGGAAGGTGATGGCCAGCAAGAGCTTTCAGTGCTAGCCCCTTTGGTGTGGGAGCAGTGGCTGGACGTTTCGAATTTGGGAGCTGGGCTGTGGCTATGCCGATAAGGAACGTCCCCACTGTGCTGTGGCTAGGAAGCTCAGAGCGCCAGTGCTTGTGGGGCTGTGGAAGGGCTGCCTAGGGCAGGTGATAGCCAGCAAGAGCTTTCAGTGCTAGCCCCTTTGGTGTGGGAGCAGTGGCTGGACGTTTCGAATTTCGGAGCTGGGCTGTGGCTGTGCTGAGAAGGAACGTCCCCACTGTGCTGTGGCTAGGAAGCTCAGAGCACCAGTGCTTGTGGGGCTGTGGAAGGGCTGCCTAGGGAAGGTGCTGGCCAGCAAGAGCTTTCAGTGCTAGCCCCTTTGGTGTGGGAGGAGTGGCTGGACGTTTTGAATTTCGGAGCTGAGCTCTGGCTGTGCCGAGAAGGAACGTCCCCACTGTGCTGTGGCTAGGAAGCTCAGAGCGCCAGTGCTTGTGGGGCTGTGGAAGGGCTGCCTAGGGCAGGTGATGGCCAGCAAGAGCTTTCAGTGCTAGCCCCTTTGGTGTGGGAGCAGTGGCTGGACGTTTCGAATTTCGGAGCTGGGCTGTGGCTGTGCCGAGAAGGAACGTCCCCACTGTGCTGTGGCTAGGAAGCTCAGAGCGCCAGTGCTTGTGGGGCTGTGGAAGGGCTGCCTAGGGCAGGTGATGGCCAGCAAGAGCTTTCAGTGCTAGCCCCTTTGGTGTGGGAGCAGTGGCTGGACGTTTCGAATTTCGGAGCTGGGCTGTGGCTGTGCTGAGAAGGAACGTCCCCACTGTGCTGTGGCTAGGAAGCTCAGAGCGCCAGTGCTTGTGGGGCTGTGGAAGGGCTGCCTAGGGCAGGTGATGGCCAGCAAGAGCTTTCAGTGCTAGCCCCTTTGGTGTGGGAGCAGTGGCTGGACGTTTTGAATTTCGGAGCTGGGCTGTGGCTGTGCCGAGAAGGAACGTCCCCACTGTGCTGTGGCTAGGAAGCTCAGAGCGCCAGTGCTTGTGGGGCTGTGGAAGGGCTGCCTAGGGAAGGTGATGGCCAGCAAGAGCTTTCAGTGCTAGCCCCTTTGGTGTGGGAGCAGTGGCTGGACGTTTTGAATTTGGGAGCTGGGCTGTGGCTGTGCCGAGAAGGAACGTCCCCACTGTGCTGTGGCTAGGAAGCTCAGAGCGCCAGTGCTTGTGGGGCTGTGGAAGGGCTGCCTAGGGAAGGTAATGGCCAGCAAGAGCTTTCAGTGCTAGCCCCTTTGGTGTGGGAGCAGTGGCTGGACGTTTTGAATTTCGGAGCTGGGCTCTGGCTGTGCTGAGAAGGAACGTCCCCACTGTGCTGTGGCTAGGAAGCTCAGAGCGCCAGTGCTTGTGGGGCTGTGGAAGGGCTGCCTAGGGAAGGTGCTGGCCAGCAAGAGCTTTCAGTGCTAGCCCCTTTGGTGTGGGAGCAGTGGCTGGACGTTTTGAATTTCGGAGCTGGACTGTGGCTGTGCCGAGAAGGAACGTCCCCACTGTGCTGTGGCTAGGAAGCTCAGAGCGCCAGTGCTTGTGGGGCTGTGGAAGGGCTGCCTAGGGCAGGTGATGGCCAGCAAGAGCTTTCAGTGCTAGCCCCTTTGGTGTGGGAGCAGTGGCTGGACGTTTCGAATTTCGGAGCTGGGCTGTGGCTGTGCTGAGAAGGAACGTCCCCACTGTGCTGTGGCTAGGAAGCTCAGAGCGCCAGTGCTTGTGGGGCTGTGGAAGGGCTGCCTAGGGCAGGTGCTGGCCAGCAAGAGCTTTCAGTGCTAGCCCCTTTGGTGTGGGAGCAGTGGCTGGACGTTTTGAATTTCGGAGCTGGACTCTGGCTGTGCCGAGAAGGAACGTCCCCACTGTGCTGTGGCTAGGAAGCTCAGAGCGCCAGTGCTTGTGGGGCTGTGGAAGGGCTGCCTAGGGCAGGTGCTGGCCAGCAAGAGCTTTCAGTGCTAGCCCCTTTGGTGTGGGAGCAGTGGCTGGACGTTTTGAATTTGGGAGCTGGGCTGTGGCTGTGCCGAGAAGGAACGTCCCCACTGTGCTGTGGCTAGGAAGCTCAGAGCGCCAGTGCTTGTGGGGCTGTGGAAGGGCTGCCTAGGGCAGGTGCTGGCCAGCAAGAGCTTTCAGTGCTAGCCCCTTTGGTGTGGGAGCAGTGGCTGGACGTTTCGAATTTCGGAGCTGGGCTCTGGCTGTGCCGAGAAGGAACGTCCCCACTGTGCTGTGGCTAGGAAGCTCAGAGCGCCAGTGCTTGTGGGGCTGTGGAAGGGCTGCCTAGGGCAGGTGCTGGCCAGCAAGAGCTTTCAGTGCTAGCCCCTTTGGTGTGGGAGCAGTGGCTGGACGTTTCGAATTTCGGAGCTGGGCTCTGGCTATGCCGATAAGGAACGTCCCCACTGTGCTGTGGCTAGGAAGCTCAGAGCGCCAGTGCTTGTGGGGCTGTGGAAGGGCTGCCTAGGGAAGGTGATAGCCAGCAAGAGCTTTCAGTGCTAGCCCCTTTGGTGTGGGAGCAGTGGCTGGACGTTTTGAATTTCGGAGCTGGGCTGTGGCTGTGCCGAGAAGGAACGTCCCCACTGTGCTGTGGCTAGGAAGCTCAGAGCGCCAGTGCTTGTGGGGCTGTGGAAGGGCTGCCTAGGGCAGGTGATGGCCAGCAAGAGCTTTCAGTGCTAGCCCCTTTGGTGTGGGAGCAGTGGCTGGACGTTTTGAATTTGGGAGCTGGGCTGTGGCTGTGCTGAGAAGGAACGTCCCCACTGTGCTGTGGCTAGGAAGCTCAGAGCGCCAGTGCTTGTGGGGCTGTGGAAGGGCTGCCTAGGGCAGGTGATGGCCAGCAAGAGCTTTCAGTGCTAGCCCCTTTGGTGTGGGAGCAGTGGCTGGACGTTTCGAATTTCGGAGCTGGGCTGTGGCTGTGCTGAGAAGGAACGTCCCCACTGTGCTGTGGCTAGGAAGCTCAGAGCGCCAGTGCTTGTGGGGCTGTGGAAGGGCTGCCTAGGGCAGGTGCTGGCCAGCAAGAGCTTTCAGTGCTAGCCCCTTTGGTGTGGGAGCAGTGGCTGGACGTTTTGAATTTCGGAGCTGGACTCTGGCTGTGCCGAGAAGGAACGTCCCCACTGTGCTGTGGCTAGGAAGCTCAGAGCGCCAGTGCTTGTGGGGCTGTGGAAGGGCTGCCTAGGGCAGGTGCTGGCCAGCAAGAGCTTTCAGTGCTAGCCCCTTTGGTGTGGGAGCAGTGGCTGGACGTCTTGAATTTCGGAGCTGGACTCTGGCTGTGCCGAGAAGGAACGTCCCCACTGTGCTGTGGCTAGGAAGCTCAGAGCGCCAGTGCTTGTGGGGCTGTGGAAGGGCTGCCTAGGGCAGGTGATGGCCAGCAAGAGCTTTCAGTGCTAGCCCCTTTGGTGTGGGAGCAGTGGCTGGACGTTTTGAATTTCGGAGCTGGGCTGTGGCTGTGCTGAGAAGGAACGTCCCCACTGTGCTGTGGCTAGGAAGCTCAGAGCGCCAGTGCTTGTGGGGCTGTGGAAGGGCTGCCTAGGGCAGGTGATGGCCAGCAAGAGCTTTCAGTGCTAGCCCCTTTGGTGTGGGAGCAGTGGCTGGACGTTTCGAATTTCGGAGCTGGGCTGTGGCTGTGCTGAGAAGGAACGTCCCCACTGTGCTGTGGCTAGGAAGCTCAGAGCGCCAGTGCTTGTGGGGCTGTGGAAGGGCTGCCTAGGGCAGGTGCTGGCCAGCAAGAGCTTTCAGTGCTAGCCCCTTTGGTGTGGGAGCAGTGGCTGGACGTTTTGAATTTCGGAGCTGGGCTGTGGCTGTGCCGAGAAGGAACGTCCCCACTGTGCTGTGGCTAGGAAGCTCAGAGCGCCAGTGCTTGTGGGGCTGTGGAAGGGCTGCCTAGGGCAGGTGATGGCCAGCAAGAGCTTTCAGTGCTAGCCCCTTTGGTGTGGGAGCAGTGGCTGGACGTTTTGAATTTGGGAGCTGGGCTGTGGCTGTGCCGAGAAGGAACGTCCCCACTGTGCTGTGGCTAGGAAGCTCAGAGCGCCAGTGCTTGTGGGGCTGTGGAAGGGCTGCCTAGGGAAGGTGCTGGCCAGCAAGAGCTTTCAGTGCTAGCCCCTTTGGTGTGGGAGCACTGGCTGGACGTTTTGAATTTCGGAGCTGGGCTGTGGCTGTGGTGAGAAGGAACGTCCCCACTGTGCTGTGGCTAGGAAGCTCAGAGCGCCAGTGCTTGTGGGGCTGTGGAAGGGCTGCCTAGGGCAGGTGCTGGCCAGCAAGAGCTTTCAGTGCTAGCCCCTTTGGTGTGGGAGCAGTGGCTGGACGTTTCGAATTTCGGAGCTGGGCTGTGGCTGTGCCGAGAAGGAACGTCCCCACTGTGCTGTGGCTAGGAAGCTCAGAGCGCCAGTGCTTGTGGGGCTGTGGAAGGGCTGCCTAGGGCAGGTGCTGGCCAGCAAGAGCTTTCAGTGCTAGCCCCTTTGGTGTGGGAGCAGTGGCTGGACGTTTCGAATTTCGGAGCTGGGCTCTGGCTATGCCGATAAGGAACGTCCCCACTGTGCTGTGGCTAGGAAGCTCAGAGCGCCAGTGCTTGTGGGGCTGTGGAAGGGCTGCCTAGGGAAGGTGATAGCCAGCAAGAGCTTTCAGTGCTAGCCCCTTTGGTGTGGGAGCAGTGGCTGGACGTTTTGAATTTCGGAGCTGGGCTGTGGCTGTGCTGAGAAGGAACGTCCCCACTGTGCTGTGGCTAGGAAGCTCAGAGCGCCAGTGCTTGTGGGGCTGTGGAAGGGCTGCCTAGGGCAGGTGATGGCCAGCAAGAGCTTTCAGTGCTAGCCCCTTTGGTGTGGGAGCAGTGGCTGGACGTTTTGAATTTCGGAGCTGGGCTGTGGCTGTGCTGAGAAGGAACGTCCCCACTGTGCTGTGGCTAGGAAGCTCAGAGCGCCAGTGCTTGTGGGGCTGTGGAAGGGCTGCCTAGGGCAGGTGATGGCCAGCAAGAGCTTTCAGTGCTAGCCCCTTTGGTGTGGGAGCAGTGGCTGGACGTTTCGAATTTCGGAGCTGGGCTGTGGCTGTGCTGAGAAGGAACGTCCCCACTGTGCTGTGGCTAGGAAGCTCAGAGCGCCAGTGCTTGTGGGGCTGTGGAAGGGCTGCCTAGGGCAGGTGCTGGCCAGCAAGAGCTTTCAGTGCTAGCCCCTTTGGTGTGGGAGCAGTGGCTGGACGTTTTGAATTTCGGAGCTGGACTCTGGCTGTGCCGAGAAGGAACGTCCCCACTGTGCTGTGGCTAGGAAGCTCAGAGCGCCAGTGCTTGTGGGGCTGTGGAAGGGCTGCCTAGGGCAGGTGATGGCCAGCAAGAGCTTTCAGTGCTAGCCCCTTTGGTGTGGGAGCAGTGGCTGGACGTCTTGAATTTCGGAGCTGGACTCTGGCTGTGCCGAGAAGGAACGTCCCCACTGTGCTGTGGCTAGGAAGCTCAGAGCGCCAGTGCTTGTGGGGCTGTGGAAGGGCTGCCTAGGGCAGGTGATGGCCAGCAAGAGCTTTCAGTGCTAGCCCCTTTGGTGTGGGAGCAGTGGCTGGACGTTTTGAATTTCGGAGCTGGGCTGTGGCTGTGCTGAGAAGGAACGTCCCCACTGTGCTGTGGCTAGGAAGCTCAGAGCGCCAGTGCTTGTGGGGCTGTGGAAGGGCTGCCTAGGGCAGGTGATGGCCAGCAAGAGCTTTCAGTGCTAGCCCCTTTGGTGTGGGAGCAGTGGCTGGACGTTTCGAATTTCGGAGCTGGGCTGTGGCTGTGCCGAGAAGGAACGTCCCCACTGTGCTGTGGCTAGGAAGCTCAGAGCGCCAGTGCTTGTGGGGCTGTGGAAGGGCTGCCTAGGGCAGGTGATGGCCAGCAAGAGCTTTCAGTGCTAGCCCCTTTGGTGTGGGAGCAGTGGCTGGACGTTTCGAATTTCGGAGCTGGGCTCTGGCTGTGCCGAGAAGGAACGTCCCCACTGTGCTGTGGCTAGGAAGCTCAGAGCGCCAGTGCTTGTGGGGCTGTGGAAGGGCTGCCTAGGGCAGGTGCTGGCCAGCAAGAGCTTTCAGTGCTAGCCCCTTTGGTGTGGGAGCAGTGGCTGGACGTTTTGAATTTCGGAGCTGGACTCTGGCTGTGCCGAGAAGGAACGTCCCCACTGTGCTGTGGCTAGGAAGCTCAGAGCGCCAGTGCTTGTGGGGCTGTGGAAGGGCTGCCTAGGGCAGGTGATGGCCAGCAAGAGCTTTCAGTGCTAGCCCCTTTGGTGTGGGAGCAGTGGCTGGACGTCTTGAATTTCGGAGCTGGACTCTGGCTGTGCCGAGAAGGAACGTCCCCACTGTGCTGTGGCTAGGAAGCTCAGAGCGCCAGTGCTTGTGGGGCTGTGGAAGGGCTGCCTAGGGCAGGTGATGGCCAGCAAGAGCTTTCAGTGCTAGCCCCTTTGGTGTGGGAGCAGTGGCTGGACGTTTTGAATTTCGGAGCTGGGCTGTGGCTGTGCTGAGAAGGAACGTCCCCACTGTGCTGTGGCTAGGAAGCTCAGAGCGCCAGTGCTTGTGGGGCTGTGGAAGGGCTGCCTAGGGCAGGTGATGGCCAGCAAGAGCTTTCAGTGCTAGCCCCTTTGGTGTGGGAGCAGTGGCTGGACGTTTCGAATTTCGGAGCTGGGCTGTGGCTGTGCCGAGAAGGAACGTCCCCACTGTGCTGTGGCTAGGAAGCTCAGAGCGCCAGTGCTTGTGGGGCTGTGGAAGGGCTGCCTAGGGCAGGTGATGGCCAGCAAGAGCTTTCAGTGCTAGCCCCTTTGGTGTGGGAGCAGTGGCTGGACGTTTCGAATTTCGGAGCTGGGCTCTGGCTGTGCCGAGAAGGAACGTCCCCACTGTGCTGTGGCTAGGAAGCTCAGAGCGCCAGTGCTTGTGGGGCTGTGGAAGGGCTGCCTAGGGCAGGTGATGGCCAGCAAGAGCTTTCAGTGCTCGCCCCTTTGGTGTGGGAGGAGTGGCTGGACGTTTTGAATTTCGGAGCTGGGCTGTGGCTGTGCTGAGAAGGAACGTCCCCACTGTGCTGTGGCTAGGAAGCTCAGAGCGCCAGTGCTTGTGGGGCTGTGGAAGGGCTGCCTAGGGCAGGTGATGGCCAGCAAGAGCTTTCAGTGCTAGCCCCTTTGGTGTGGGAGCAGTGGCTGGACGTTTTGAATTTCGGAGCTGGGCTGTGGCTGTGCCGAGAAGGAACGTCCCCACTGTGCTGTGGCTAGGAAGCTCAGAGCGCCAGTGCTTGTGGGGCTGTGGAAGGGCTGCCTAGGGCAGGTGATGGCCAGCAAGAGCTTTC
The DNA here is from genome assembly GCF_965638725.1 of Aptenodytes patagonicus. Classification (NCBI taxonomy): domain Eukaryota; kingdom Metazoa; phylum Chordata; class Aves; order Sphenisciformes; family Spheniscidae; genus Aptenodytes; species Aptenodytes patagonicus. The sequence continues at coordinate 63,505 of NW_027472103.1, read as the reverse complement.
AGTGCTAGCCCCTTTGGTGTGGGAGCGGTGGCTGGACGTTTTGAATTTCGGAGCTGGGCTCTGGCTGTGCTGAGAAGGAACGTCCCCACTGTGCTGTGGCTAGGAAGCTCAGAGCGCCAGTGCTTGTGGGGCTGTGGAAGGGCTGCCTAGGGCAGGTGATGGCCAGCAAGAGCTTTCAGTGCTAGCCCCTTTGGTGTGGGAGCAGTGGCTGGACGTTTTGAATTTCGGAGCTGGGCTGTGGCTGTGCCGAGAAGGAACGTCCCCAGTGTGCTGTGGCTAGGAAGCTCAGAGCGCCAGTGCTTGTGGGGCTGTGGAAGGGCTGCCTAGGGCAGGTGCTGGCCAGCAAGAGCTTTCAGTGCTAGCCCCTTTGGTGTGGGAGCAGTGGCTGGACGTTTTGAATTTCGGGCTGGGCTGTGGCTGTGCTGAGAAGGAACGTCCCCACTGTGCTGTGGCTAGGAAGCTCAGAGCGCCAGTGCTTGTGGGGCTGTGGAAGGGCTGCCTAGGGCAGGTGATGGCCAGCAAGAGCTTTCAGTGCTAGCCCCTTTGGTGTGGGAGCAGTGGCTGGACGTTTTGAATTTCGGAGCTGGGCTGTGGCTGTGCCGAGAAGGAACGTCCCCACTGTGCTGTGGCTAGGAAGCTCAGAGCGCCAGTGCTTGTGGGGCTGTGGAAGGGCTGCCTAGGGAAGGTGATGGCCAGCAAGAGCTTTCAGTGCTAGCCCCTTTGGTGTGGGAGGAGTGGCTGGACGTTTTGAATTTCGGAGCTGGGCTGTGGCTGTGCCGAGAAGGAACGTCCCCACTGTGCTGTGGCTAGGAAGCTCAGAGCGCCAGTGCTTGTGGGGCTGTGGAAGGGCTGCCTAGGGCAGGTGCTGGCCAGCAAGAGCTTTCAGTGCTAGCCCCTTTGGTGTGGGAGCAGTGGCTGGACATTTTGAATTTCGGAGCTGGGCTGTGGCTGTGCCGAGAAGGAACGTCCCCACTGTGCTGTGGCTAGGAAGCTCAGAGCGCCAGTGCTTGTGGGGCTGTGGAAGGGCTGCCTAGGGCAGGTGCTGGCCAGCAAGAGCTTTCAGTGCTAGCCCCTTTGGTGTGGGAGCAGTGGCTGGACGTTTTGAATTTGGGAGCTGGGCTGTGGCTGTGCCGAGAAGGAACGTCCCCACTGTGCTGTGGCTAGGAAGCTCAGAGCGCCAGTGCTTGTGGGGCTGTGGAAGGGCTGCCTAGGGCAGGTGATGGCCAGCAAGAGCTTTCAGTGCTAGCCCCTTTGGTGTGGGAGCAGTGGCTGGACGTTTTGAATTTGGGAGCTGGGCTGTGGCTGTGCCGAGAAGGAACGTCCCCACTGTGCTGTGGCTAGGAAGCTCAGAGCGCCAGTGCTTGTGGGGCTGTGGAAGGGCTGCCTAGGGCAGGTGATGGCCAGCAAGAGCTTTCAGTGCTAGCCCCTTTGGTGTGGGAGCAGTGGCTGGACGTTTTGAATTTCGGAGCTGGGCTGTGGCTGTGCTGAGAAGGAACGTCCCCACTGTGCTGTGGCTAGGAAGCTCAGAGCGCCAGTGCTTGTGGGGCTGTGGAAGGGCTGCCTAGGGAAGGTGCTGGCCAGCAAGAGCTTTCAGTGCTAGCCCCTTTGGTGTGGGAGCAGTGCCTGGACGTTTCGAATTTCGGAGCTGGGCTGTGGCTGTGCCGAGAAGGAACGTCCCCACTGTGCTGTGGCTAGGAAGCTCAGAGCGCCAGTGCTTGTGGGGCTGTGGAAGGGCTGCCTAGGGAAGGTGATGGCCAGCAAGAGCTTTCAGTGCTAGCCCCTTTGGTGTGGGAGCAGTGGCTGGACGTTTCGAATTTCGGAGCTGGGCTCTGGCTATGCCGATAAGGAACGTCCCCACTGTGCTGTGGCTAGGAAGCTCAGAGCGCCAGTGCTTGTGGGGCTGTGGAAGGGCTGCCTAGGGAAGGTGATAGCCAGCAAGAGCTTTCAGTGCTAGCCCCTTTGGTGTGGGAGCAGTGGCTGGACGTTTCGAATTTCGGAGCTGGGCTGTGGCTGTGCCGAGAAGGAACGTCCCCACTGTGCTGTGGCTAGGAAGCTCAGAGCGCCAGTGCTTGTGGGGCTGTGGAAGGGCTGCCTAGGGCAGGTGATGGCCAGCAAGAGCTTTCAGTGCTAGCCCCTTTGGTGTGGGAGGAGTGGCTGGACGTTTTGAATTTCGGAGCTGGGCTCTGGCTGTGCCGAGAAGGAACGTCCCCACTGTGCTGTGGCTAGGAAGCTCAGAGCGCCAGTGCTTGTGGGGCTGTGGAAGGGCTGCCTAGGGCAGGTGATGGCCAGCAAGAGCTTTCAGTGCTAGCCCCTTTGGTGTGGGAGCAGTGGCTGGACGTTTCGAATTTCGGAGCTGGGCTGTGGCTGTGCCGAGAAGGAACGTCCCCACTGTGCTGTGGCTAGGAAGCTCAGAGCGCCAGTGCTTGTGGGGCTGTGGAAGGGCTGCCTAGGGCAGGTGATGGCCAGCAAGAGCTTTCAGTGCTAGCCCCTTTGGTGTGGGAGCAGTGGCTGGACGTTTCGAATTTCGGAGCTGGGCTGTGGCTGTGCCGAGAAGGAACGTCCCCACTGTGCTGTGGCTAGGAAGCTCAGAGCGCCAGTGCTTGTGGGGCTGTGGAAGGGCTGCCTAGGGCAGGTGATGGCCAGCAAGAGCTTTCAGTGCTAGCCCCTTTGGTGTGGGAGCAGTGGCTGGACGTTTTGAATTTCGGAGCTGGGCTGTGGCTGTGCTGAGAAGGAACGTCCCCACTGTGCTGTGGCTAGGAAGCTCAGAGCGCCAGTGCTTGTGGGGCTGTGGAAGGGCTGCCTAGGGCAGGTGCTGGCCAGCAAGAGCTTTCAGTGCTAGCCCCTTTGGTGTGGGAGCAGTGGCTGGACGTTTTGAATTTCGGAGCTGGGCTGTGGCTGTGCCGAGAAGGAACGTCCCCACTGTGCTGTGGCTAGGAAGCTCAGAGCGCCAGTGCTTGTGGGGCTGTGGAAGGGCTGCCTAGGGCAGGTGATGGCCAGCAAGAGCTTTCAGTGCTAGCCCCTTTGGTGTGGGAGCAGTGGCTGGACGTCTTGAATTTCGGAGCTGGACTCTGGCTGTGCCGAGAAGGAACGTCCCCACTGTGCTGTGGCTAGGAAGCTCAGAGCGCCAGTGCTTGTGGGGCTGTGGAAGGGCTGCCTAGGGCAGGTGATGGCCAGCAAGAGCTTTCAGTGCTAGCCCCTTTGGTGTGGGAGCAGTGGCTGGACGTTTTGAATTTCGGAGCTGGGCTGTGGCTGTGCTGAGAAGGAACGTCCCCACTGTGCTGTGGCTAGGAAGCTCAGAGCGCCAGTGCTTGTGGGGCTGTGGAAGGGCTGCCTAGGGCAGGTGATGGCCAGCAAGAGCTTTCAGTGCTAGCCCCTTTGGTGTGGGAGCAGTGGCTGGACGTTTTGAATTTCGGAGCTGGGCTGTGGCTGTGCCGAGAAGGAACGTCCCCACTGTGCTGTGGCTAGGAAGCTCAGAGCGCCAGTGCTTGTGGGGCTGTGGAAGGGCTGCCTAGGGAAGGTGATGGCCAGCAAGAGCTTTCAGTGCTAGCCCCTTTGGTGTGGGAGCAGTGGCTGGACGTTTCGAATTTCGGAGCTGGGCTCTGGCTGTGCCGAGAAGGAACGTCCCCACTGTGCTGTGGCTAGGAAGCTCAGAGCGCCAGTGCTTGTGGGGCTGTGGAAGGGCTGCCTAGGGCAGGTGATGGCCAGCAAGAGCTTTCAGTGCTAGCCCCTTTGGTGTGGGAGGAGTGGCTGGACGTTTTGAATTTCGGAGCTGGGCTGTGGCTGTGCTGAGAAGGAACGTCCCCACTGTGCTGTGGCTAGGAAGCTCAGAGCGCCAGTGCTTGTGGGGCTGTGGAAGGGCTGCCTAGGGCAGGTGATGGCCAGCAAGAGCTTTCAGTGCTAGCCCCTTTGGTGTGGGAGCAGTGGCTGGACGTTTTGAATTTCGGAGCTGGGCTCTGGCTGTGCCGAGAAGGAACGTCCCCACTGTGCTGTGGCTAGGAAGCTCAGAGCGCCAGTGCTTGTGGGGCTGTGGAAGGGCTGCCTAGGGCAGGTGCTGGCCAGCAAGAGCTTTCAGTGCTAGCCCCTTTGGTGTGGGAGCGGTGGCTGGACGTTTTGAATTTCGGAGCTGGGCTGTGGCTGTGCTGAGAAGGAACGTCCCCACTGTGCTGTGGCTAGGAAGCTCAGAGCGCCAGTGCTTGTGGGGCTGTGGAAGGGCTGCCTAGGGCAGGTGATGGCCAGCAAGAGCTTTCAGTGCTAGCCCCTTTGGTGTGGGAGCAGTGGCTGGACGTTTTGAATTTCGGAGCTGGGCTGTGGCTGTGCCGAGAAGGAACGTCCCCACTGTGCTGTGGCTAGGAAGCTCAGAGCGCCAGTGCTTGTGGGGCTGTGGAAGGGCTGCCTAGGGAAGGTGATGGCCAGCAAGAGCTTTCAGTGCTAGCCCCTTTGGTGTGGGAGGAGTGGCTGGACGTTTTGAATTTCGGAGCTGGGCTGTGGCTGTGCCGAGAAGGAACGTCCCCACTGTGCTGTGGCTAGGAAGCTCAGAGCGCCAGTGCTTGTGGGGCTGTGGAAGGGCTGCCTAGGGCAGGTGCTGGCCAGCAAGAGCTTTCAGTGCTAGCCCCTTTGGTGTGGGAGCAGTGGCTGGACGTTTCGAATTTCGGAGCTGGGCTGTGGCTGTGCCGAGAAGGAACGTCCCCACTGTGCTGTGGCTAGGAAGCTCAGAGCGCCAGTGCTTGTGGGGCTGTGGAAGGGCTGCCTAGGGCAGGTGCTGGCCAGCAAGAGCTTTCAGTGCTAGCCCCTTTGGTGTGGGAGCAGTGGCTGGACGTTTTGAATTTGGGAGCTGGGCTGTGGCTGTGCCGAGAAGGAACGTCCCCACTGTGCTGTGGCTAGGAAGCTCAGAGCGCCAGTGCTTGTGCGGCTGTGGAAGGGCTGCCTAGGGAAGGTGCTGGCCAGCAAGAGCTTTCAGTGCTAGCCCCTTTGGTGTGGGAGCAGTGGCTGGACGTTTTGAATTTCGGAGCTGGGCTCTGGCTGTGCCGAGAAGGAACGTCCCCACTGTGCTGTGGCTAGGAAGCTCAGAGCGCCAGTGCTTGTGGGGCTGTGGAAGGGCTGCCTAGGGCAGGTGCTGGCCAGCAAGAGCTTTCAGTGCTAGCCCCTTTGGTGTGGGAGCAGTGGCTGGACGTTTTGAATTTGGGAGCTGGGCTGTGGCTGTGCCGAGAAGGAACGTCCCCACTGTGCTGTGGCTAGGAAGCTCAGAGCGCCAGTGCTTGTGGGGCTGTGGAAGGGCTGCCTAGGGCAGGTGATGGCCAGCAAGAGCTTTCAGTGCTAGCCCCTTTGGTGTGGGAGCAGTGGCTGGACGTTTTGAATTTGGGAGCTGGGCTGTGGCTGTGCCGAGAAGGAACGTCCCCACTGTGCTGTGGCTAGGAAGCTCAGAGCGCCAGTGCTTGTGGGGCTGTGGAAGGGCTGCCTAGGGCAGGTGATGGCCAGCAAGAGCTTTCAGTGCTAGCCCCTTTGGTGTGGGAGCAGTGGCTGGACGTTTTGAATTTCGGAGCTGGGCTGTGGCTGTGCTGAGAAGGAACGTCCCCACTGTGCTGTGGCTAGGAAGCTCAGAGCGCCAGTGCTTGTGGGGCTGTGGAAGGGCTGCCTAGGGAAGGTGCTGGCCAGCAAGAGCTTTCAGTGCTAGCCCCTTTGGTGTGGGAGCAGTGGCTGGACGTTTCGAATTTCGGAGCTGGGCTGTGGCTGTGCCGAGAAGGAACGTCCCCACTGTGCTGTGGCTAGGAAGCTCAGAGCGCCAGTGCTTGTGGGGCTGTGGAAGGGCTGCCTAGGGAAGGTGATGGCCAGCAAGAGCTTTCAGTGCTAGCCCCTTTGGTGTGGGAGCAGTGGCTGGACGTTTCGAATTTCGGAGCTGGGCTCTGGCTATGCCGATAAGGAACGTCCCCACTGTGCTGTGGCTAGGAAGCTCAGAGCGCCAGTGCTTGTGGGGCTGTGGAAGGGCTGCCTAGGGAAGGTGATGGCCAGCAAGAGCTTTCAGTGCTAGCCCCTTTGGTGTGGGAGCAGTGGCTGGACGTTTTGAATTTCGGAGCTGGGCTGTGGCTGTGCCGAGAAGGAACGTCCCCACTGTGCTGTGGCTAGGAAGCTCAGAGCGCCAGTGCTTGTGGGGCTGTGGAAGGGCTGCCTAGGGCAGGTGATGGCCAGCAAGAGCTTTCAGTGCTAGCCCCTTTGGTGTGGGAGCAGTGGCTGGACGTTTTGAATTTCGGAGCTGGGCTGTGGCTGTGCTGAGAAGGAACGTCCCCACTGTGCTGTGGCTAGGAAGCTCAGAGCGCCAGTGCTTGTGGGGCTGTGGAAGGGCTGCCTAGGGCAGGTGATGGCCAGCAAGAGCTTTCAGTGCTAGCCCCTTTGGTGTGGGAGCAGTGGCTGGACGTTTCGAATTTCGGAGCTGGGCTGTGGCTGTGCTGAGAAGGAACGTCCCCACTGTGCTGTGGCTAGGAAGCTCAGAGCGCCAGTGCTTGTGGGGCTGTGGAAGGGCTGCCTAGGGCAGGTGCTGGCCAGCAAGAGCTTTCAGTGCTAGCCCCTTTGGTGTGGGAGCAGTGGCTGGACGTTTTGAATTTCGGAGCTGGACTCTGGCTGTGCCGAGAAGGAACGTCCCCACTGTGCTGTGGCTAGGAAGCTCAGAGCGCCAGTGCTTGTGGGGCTGTGGAAGGGCTGCCTAGGGCAGGTGATGGCCAGCAAGAGCTTTCAGTGCTAGCCCCTTTGGTGTGGGAGCAGTGGCTGGACGTCTTGAATTTCGGAGCTGGACTCTGGCTGTGCCGAGAAGGAACGTCCCCACTGTGCTGTGGCTAGGAAGCTCAGAGCGCCAGTGCTTGTGGGGCTGTGGAAGGGCTGCCTAGGGCAGGTGATGGCCAGCAAGAGCTTTCAGTGCTAGCCCCTTTGGTGTGGGAGCAGTGGCTGGACGTTTTGAATTTCGGAGCTGGGCTGTGGCTGTGCTGAGAAGGAACGTCCCCACTGTGCTGTGGCTAGGAAGCTCAGAGCGCCAGTGCTTGTGGGGCTGTGGAAGGGCTGCCTAGGGCAGGTGATGGCCAGCAAGAGCTTTCAGTGCTAGCCCCTTTGGTGTGGGAGCAGTGGCTGGACGTTTCGAATTTCGGAGCTGGGCTGTGGCTGTGCCGAGAAGGAACGTCCCCACTGTGCTGTGGCTAGGAAGCTCAGAGCGCCAGTGCTTGTGGGGCTGTGGAAGGGCTGCCTAGGGAAGGTGATGGCCAGCAAGAGCTTTCAGTGCTAGCCCCTTTGGTGTGGGAGCAGTGGCTGGACGTTTCGAATTTCGGAGCTGGGCTCTGGCTGTGCCGAGAAGGAACGTCCCCACTGTGCTGTGGCTAGGAAGCTCAGAGCGCCAGTGCTTGTGGGGCTGTGGAAGGGCTGCCTAGGGCAGGTGATGGCCAGCAAGAGCTTTCAGTGCTCGCCCCTTTGGTGTGGGAGGAGTGGCTGGACGTTTTGAATTTCGGAGCTGGGCTGTGGCTGTGCTGAGAAGGAACGTCCCCACTGTGCTGTGGCTAGGAAGCTCAGAGCGCCAGTGCTTGTGGGGCTGTGGAAGGGCTGCCTAGGGCAGGTGATGGCCAGCAAGAGCTTTCAGTGCTAGCCCCTTTGGTGTGGGAGCAGTGGCTGGACGTTTTGAATTTCGGAGCTGGGCTGTGGCTGTGCCGAGAAGGAACGTCCCCACTGTGCTGTGGCTAGGAAGCTCAGAGCGCCAGTGCTTGTGGGGCTGTGGAAGGGCTGCCTAGGGCAGGTGCTGGCCAGCAAGAGCTTTCAGTGCTAGCCCCTTTGGTGTGGGAGCGGTGGCTGGACGTTTTGAATTTGGGAGCTGGGCTGTGGCTGTGCTGAGAAGGAACGTCCCCACTGTGCTGTGGCTAGGAAGCTCAGAGCGCCAGTGCTTGTGGGGCTGTGGAAGGGCTGCCTAGGGCAGGTGATGGCCAGCAAGAGCTTTCAGTGCTAGCCCCTTTGGTGTGGGAGCAGTGGCTGGACGTTTTGAATTTCGGAGCTGGGCTGTGGCTGTGCCGAGAAGGAACGTCCCCACTGTGCTGTGGCTAGGAAGCTCAGAGCGCCAGTGCTTGTGGGGCTGTGGAAGGGCTGCCTAGGGCAGGTGCTGGCCAGCAAGAGCTTTCAGTGCTAGCCCCTTTGGTGTGGGAGCAGTGGCTGGACGTTTTGAATTTCGGGCTGGGCTGTGGCTGTGCTGAGAAGGAACGTCCCCACTGTGCTGTGGCTAGGAAGCTCAGAGCGCCAGTGCTTGTGGGGCTGTGGAAGGGCTGCCTAGGGCAGGTGATGGCCAGCAAGAGCTTTCAGTGCTAGCCCCTTTGGTGTGGGAGCAGTGGCTGGACGTTTTGAATTTCGGAGCTGGGCTGTGGCTGTGCCGAGAAGGAACGTCCCCACTGTGCTGTGGCTAGGAAGCTCAGAGCGCCAGTGCTTGTGGGGCTGTGGAAGGGCTGCCTAGGGAAGGTGATGGCCAGCAAGAGCTTTCAGTGCTAGCCCCTTTGGTGTGGGAGGAGTGGCTGGACGTTTTGAATTTCGGAGCTGGGCTGTGGCTGTGCCGAGAAGGAACGTCCCCACTGTGCTGTGGCTAGGAAGCTCAGAGCGCCAGTGCTTGTGGGGCTGTGGAAGGGCTGCCTAGGGAAGGTGCTGGCCAGCAAGAGCTTTCAGTGCTAGCCCCTTTGGTGTGGGAGCAGTGGCTGGACATTTTGAATTTCGGAGCTGGGCTGTGGCTGTGCCGAGAAGGAACGTCCCCACTGTGCTGTGGCTAGGAAGCTCAGAGCGCCAGTGCTTGTGGGGCTGTGGAAGGGCTGCCTAGGGCAGGTGCTGGCCAGCAAGAGCTTTCAGTGCTAGCCCCTTTGGTGTGGGAGCAGTGGCTGGACGTTTTGAATTTGGGAGCTGGGCTGTGGCTGTGCCGAGAAGGAACGTCCCCACTGTGCTGTGGCTAGGAAGCTCAGAGCGCCAGTGCTTGTGGGGCTGTGGAAGGGCTGCCTAGGGCAGGTGATGGCCAGCAAGAGCTTTCAGTGCTAGCCCCTTTGGTGTGGGAGCAGTGGCTGGACGTTTTGAATTTGGGAGCTGGGCTGTGGCTGTGCCGAGAAGGAACGTCCCCACTGTGCTGTGGCTAGGAAGCTCAGAGCGCCAGTGCTTGTGGGGCTGTGGAAGGGCTGCCTAGGGCAGGTGATGGCCAGCAAGAGCTTTCAGTGCTAGCCCCTTTGGTGTGGGAGCAGTGGCTGGACGTTTTGAATTTCGGAGCTGGGCTGTGGCTGTGCTGAGAAGGAACGTCCCCACTGTGCTGTGGCTAGGAAGCTCAGAGCGCCAGTGCTTGTGGGGCTGTGGAAGGGCTGCCTAGGGAAGGTGCTGGCCAGCAAGAGCTTTCAGTGCTAGCCCCTTTGGTGTGGGAGCAGTGGCTGGACGTTTCGAATTTCGGAGCTGGGCTGTGGCTGTGCCGAGAAGGAACGTCCCCACTGTGCTGTGGCTAGGAAGCTCAGAGCGCCAGTGCTTGTGGGGCTGTGGAAGGGCTGCCTAGGGAAGGTGATGGCCAGCAAGAGCTTTCAGTGCTAGCCCCTTTGGTGTGGGAGCAGTGGCTGGACGTTTCGAATTTCGGAGCTGGGCTCTGGCTATGCCGATAAGGAACGTCCCCACTGTGCTGTGGCTAGGAAGCTCAGAGCGCCAGTGCTTGTGGGGCTGTGGAAGGGCTGCCTAGGGAAGGTGATAGCCAGCAAGAGCTTTCAGTGCTAGCCCCTTTGGTGTGGGAGCAGTGGCTGGACGTTTCGAATTTCGGAGCTGGGCTGTGGCTGTGCCGAGAAGGAACGTCCCCACTGTGCTGTGGCTAGGAAGCTCAGAGCGCCAGTGCTTGTGGGGCTGTGGAAGGGCTGCCTAGGGCAGGTGATGGCCAGCAAGAGCTTTCAGTGCTAGCCCCTTTGGTGTGGGAGGAGTGGCTGGACGTTTTGAATTTCGGAGCTGGGCTCTGGCTGTGCCGAGAAGGAACGTCCCCACTGTGCTGTGGCTAGGAAGCTCAGAGCGCCAGTGCTTGTGGGGCTGTGGAAGGGCTGCCTAGGGCAGGTGATGGCCAGCAAGAGCTTTCAGTGCTAGCCCCTTTGGTGTGGGAGCAGTGGCTGGACGTTTCCTATTTGGGAGCTGGGCTCTGGCTGTGCCGAGAAGGAACGTCCCCACTGTGCTGTGGCTAGGAAGCTCAGAGCGCCAGTGCTTGTGGGGCTGTGGAAGGGCTGCCTAGGGCAGGTGATGGCCAGCAAGAGCTTTCAGTGCTAGCCCCTTTGGTGTGGGAGCAGTGGCTGGACGTTTCGAATTTCGGAGCTGGGCTGTGGCTGTGCCGAGAAGGAACGTCCCCACTGTGCTGTGGCTAGGAAGCTCAGAGCGCCAGTGCTTGTGGGGCTGTGGAAGGGCTGCCTAGGGCAGGTGATGGCCAGCAAGAGCTTTCAGTGCTAGCCCCTTTGGTGTGGGAGCAGTGGCTGGACGTTTTGAATTTCGGAGCTGGGCTGTGGCTGTGCTGAGAAGGAACGTCCCCACTGTGCTGTGGCTAGGAAGCTCAGAGCGCCAGTGCTTGTGGGGCTGTGGAAGGGCTGCCTAGGGCAGGTGCTGGCCAGCAAGAGCTTTCAGTGCTAGCCCCTTTGGTGTGGGAGCAGTGGCTGGACGTTTTGAATTTCGGAGCTGGGCTGTGGCTGTGCCGAGAAGGAACGTCCCCACTGTGCTGTGGCTAGGAAGCTCAGAGCGCCAGTGCTTGTGGGGCTGTGGAAGGGCTGCCTAGGGCAGGTGATGGCCAGCAAGAGCTTTCAGTGCTAGCCCCTTTGGTGTGGGAGCAGTGGCTGGACGTCTTGAATTTCGGAGCTGGACTCTGGCTGTGCCGAGAAGGAACGTCCCCACTGTGCTGTGGCTAGGAAGCTCAGAGCGCCAGTGCTTGTGGGGCTGTGGAAGGGCTGCCTAGGGCAGGTGATGGCCAGCAAGAGCTTTCAGTGCTAGCCCCTTTGGTGTGGGAGCAGTGGCTGGACGTTTTGAATTTCGGAGCTGGGCTGTGGCTGTGCTGAGAAGGAACGTCCCCACTGTGCTGTGGCTAGGAAGCTCAGAGCGCCAGTGCTTGTGGGGCTGTGGAAGGGCTGCCTAGGGCAGGTGATGGCCAGCAAGAGCTTTCAGTGCTAGCCCCTTTGGTGTGGGAGCAGTGGCTGGACGTTTCGAATTTCGGAGCTGGGCTGTGGCTGTGCCGAGAAGGAACGTCCCCACTGTGCTGTGGCTAGGAAGCTCAGAGCGCCAGTGCTTGTGGGGCTGTGGAAGGGCTGCCTAGGGAAGGTGATGGCCAGCAAGAGCTTTCAGTGCTAGCCCCTTTGGTGTGGGAGCAGTGGCTGGACGTTTCGAATTTCGGAGCTGGGCTCTGGCTGTGCCGAGAAGGAACGTCCCCACTGTGCTGTGGCTAGGAAGCTCAGAGCGCCAGTGCTTGTGGGGCTGTGGAAGGGCTGCCTAGGGCAGGTGATGGCCAGCAAGAGCTTTCAGTGCTAGCCCCTTTGGTGTGGGAGGAGTGGCTGGACGTTTTGAATTTCGGAGCTGGGCTGTGGCTGTGCTGAGAAGGAACGTCCCCACTGTGCTGTGGCTAGGAAGCTCAGAGCGCCAGTGCTTGTGGGGCTGTGGAAGGGCTGCCTAGGGCAGGTGATGGCCAGCAAGAGCTTTCAGTGCTAGCCCCTTTGGTGTGGGAGCAGTGGCTGGACGTTTTGAATTTCGGAGCTGGGCTGTGGCTGTGCCGAGAAGGAACGTCCCCACTGTGCTGTGGCTAGGAAGCTCAGAGCGCCAGTGCTTGTGGGGCTGTGGAAGGGCTGCCTAGGGCAGGTGCTGGCCAGCAAGAGCTTTCAGTGCTAGCCCCTTTGGTGTGGGAGCGGTGGCTGGACGTTTTGAATTTCGGAGCTGGGCTGTGGCTGTGCTGAGAAGGAACGTCCCCACTGTGCTGTGGCTAGGAAGCTCAGAGCGCCAGTGCTTGTGGGGCTGTGGAAGGGCTGCCTAGGGCAGGTGATGGCCAGCAAGAGCTTTCAGTGCTAGCCCCTTTGGTGTGGGAGCAGTGGCTGGACGTTTTGAATTTCGGAGCTGGGCTGTGGCTGTGCCGAGAAGGAACGTCCCCACTGTGCTGTGGCTAGGAAGCTCAGAGCGCCAGTGCTTGTGGGGCTGTGGAAGGGCTGCCTAGGGAAGGTGATGGCCAGCAAGAGCTTTCAGTGCTAGCCCCTTTGGTGTGGGAGGAGTGGCTGGACGTTTTGAATTTCGGAGCTGGGCTGTGGCTGTGCCGAGAAGGAACGTCCCCACTGTGCTGTGGCTAGGAAGCTCAGAGCGCCAGTGCTTGTGGGGCTGTGGAAGGGCTGCCTAGGGCAGGTGCTGGCCAGCAAGAGCTTTCAGTGCTAGCCCCTTTGGTGTGGGAGCAGTGGCTGGACGTTTCGAATTTCGGAGCTGGGCTGTGGCTGTGCCGAGAAGGAACGTCCCCACTGTGCTGTGGCTAGGAAGCTCAGAGCGCCAGTGCTTGTGGGGCTGTGGAAGGGCTGCCTAGGGCAGGTGCTGGCCAGCAAGAGCTTTCAGTGCTAGCCCCTTTGGTGTGGGAGCAGTGGCTGGACGTTTTGAATTTGGGAGCTGGGCTGTGGCTGTGCCGAGAAGGAACGTCCCCACTGTGCTGTGGCTAGGAAGCTCAGAGCGCCAGTGCTTGTGCGGCTGTGGAAGGGCTGCCTAGGGAAGGTGATGGCCAGCAAGAGCTTTCAGTGCTAGCCCCTTTGGTGTGGGAGCAGTGGCTGGACGTTTTGAATTTCGGAGCTGGGCTCTGGCTGTGCCGAGAAGGAACGTCCCCACTGTGCTGTGGCTAGGAAGCTCAGAGCGCCAGTGCTTGTGGGGCTGTGGAAGTGCTGCCTAGGGCAGGTGCTGGCCAGCAAGAGCTTTCAGTGCTAGCCCCTTTGGTGTGGGAGCAGTGGCTGGACGTTTTGAATTTGGGAGCTGGGCTGTGGCTGTGCCGAGAAGGAACGTCCCCACTGTGCTGTGGCTAGGAAGCTCAGAGCGCCAGTGCTTGTGGGGCTGTGGAAGGGCTGCCTAGGGCAGGTGATGGCCAGCAAGAGCTTTCAGTGCTAGCCCCTTTGGTGTGGGAGCAGTGGCTGGACGTTTTGAATTTGGGAGCTGGGCTGTGGCTGTGCCGAGAAGGAACGTCCCCACTGTGCTGTGGCTAGGAAGCTCAGAGCGCCAGTGCTTGTGGGGCTGTGGAAGGGCTGCCTAGGGCAGGTGATGGCCAGCAAGAGCTTTCAGTGCTAGCCCCTTTGGTGTGGGAGCAGTGGCTGGACGTTTTGAATTTCGGAGCTGGGCTGTGGCTGTGCTGAGAAGGAACGTCCCCACTGTGCTGTGGCTAGGAAGCTCAGAGCGCCAGTGCTTGTGGGGCTGTGGAAGGGCTGCCTAGGGAAGGTGCTGGCCAGCAAGAGCTTTCAGTGCTAGCCCCTTTGGTGTGGGAGCAGTGGCTGGACGTTTCGAATTTCGGAGCTGGGCTGTGGCTGTGCCGAGAAGGAACGTCCCCACTGTGCTGTGGCTAGGAAGCTCAGAGCGCCAGTGCTTGTGGGGCTGTGGAAGGGCTGCCTAGGGAAGGTGATGGCCAGCAAGAGCTTTCAGTGCTAGCCCCTTTGGTGTGGGAGCAGTGGCTGGACGTTTCGAATTTCGGAGCTGGGCTCTGGCTATGCCGATAAGGAACGTCCCCACTGTGCTGTGGCTAGGAAGCTCAGAGCGCCAGTGCTTGTGGGGCTGTGGAAGGGCTGCCTAGGGAAGGTGATAGCCAGCAAGAGCTTTCAGTGCTAGCCCCTTTGGTGTGGGAGCAGTGGCTGGACGTTTCGAATTTCGGAGCTGGGCTGTGGCTGTGCCGAGAAGGAACGTCCCCACTGTGCTGTGGCTAGGAAGCTCAGAGCGCCAGTGCTTGTGGGGCTGTGGAAGGGCTGCCTAGGGCAGGTGATGGCCAGCAAGAGCTTTCAGTGCTAGCCCCTTTGGTGTGGGAGGAGTGGCTGGACGTTTTGAATTTCGGAGCTGGGCTCTGGCTGTGCCGAGAAGGAACGTCCCCACTGTGCTGTGGCTAGGAAGCTCAGAGCGCCAGTGCTTGTGGGGCTGTGGAAGGGCTGCCTAGGGCAGGTGATGGCCAGCAAGAGCTTTCAGTGCTAGCCCCTTTGGTGTGGGAGCAGTGGCTGGACGTTTCGAATTTCGGAGCTGGGCTGTGGCTGTGCGGAGAAGGAACGTCCCCACTGTGCTGTGGCTAGGAAGCTCTGAGCGCCAGTGCTTGTGGGGCTGTGGAAGGGCTGCCTAGGGCAGGTGATGGCCAGCAAGAGCTTTCAGTGCTAGCCCCTTTGGTGTGGGAGCAGTGGCTGGACGTTTCGAATTTCGGAGCTGGGCTGTGGCTGTGCTGAGAAGGAACGTCCCCACTGTGCTGTGGCTAGGAAGCTCAGAGCGCCAGTGCTTGTGGGGCTGTGGAAGGGCTGCCTAGGGCAGGTGATGGCCAGCAAGAGCTTTCAGTGCTAGCCCCTTTGGTGTGGGAGCAGTGGCTGGACGTTTTGAATTTCGGAGCTGGGCTGTGGCTGTGCTGAGAAGGAACGTCCCCACTGTGCTGTGGCTAGGAAGCTCAGAGCGCCAGTGCTTGTGGGGCTGTGGAAGGGCTGCCTAGGGCAGGTGATGGCCAGCAAGAGCTTTCAGTGCTAGCCCCTTTGGTGTGGGAGCAGTGGCTGGACGTTTTGAATTTGGGAGCTGGGCTGTGGCTGTGCCGAGAAGGAACGTCCCCACTGTGCTGTGGCTAGGAAGCTCAGAGCGCCAGTGCTTGTGGGGCTGTGGAAGGGCTGCCTAGGGAAGGTAATGGCCAGCAAGAGCTTTCAGTGCTAGCCCCTTTGGTGTGGGAGCAGTGGCTGGACGTTTTGAATTTCGGAGCTGGGCTGTGGCTGTGCTGAGAAGGAACGTCCCCACTGTGCTGTGGCTAGGAAGCTCAGAGCGCCAGTGCTTGTGGGGCTGTGGAAGGGCTGCCTAGGGAAGGTGCTGGCCAGCAAGAGCTTTCAGTGCTAGCCCCTTTGGTGTGGGAGCAGTGGCTGGACGTTTCGAATTTCGGAGCTGGGCTGTGGCTGTGCTGAGAAGGAACGTCCCCACTGTGCTGTGGCTAGGAAGCTCAGAGCGCCAGTGCTTGTGGGGCTGTGGAAGGGCTGCCTAGGGCAGGTGATGGCCAGCAAGAGCTTTCAGTGCTAGCCCCTTTGGTGTGGGAGCAGTGGCTGGACGTTTTGAATTTCGGAGCTGGGCTGTGGCTGTGCTGAGAAGGAACGTCCCCACTGTGCTGTGGCTAGGAAGCTCAGAGCGCCAGTGCTTGTGGGGCTGTGGAAGGGCTGCCTAGGGCAGGTGCTGGCCAGCAAGAGCTTTCAGTGCTAGCCCCTTTGGTGTGGGAGCAGTGGCTGGACGTTTTGAATTTCGGAGCTGGACTCTGGCTGTGCCGAGAAGGAACGTCCCCACTGTGCTGTGGCTAGGAAGCTCAGAGCGCCAGTGCTTGTGGGGCTGTGGAAGGGCTGCCTAGGGCAGGTGATGGCCAGCAAGAGCTTTCAGTGCTAGCCCCTTTGGTGTGGGAGCAGTGGCTGGACGTTTTGAATTTGGGAGCTGGGCTGTGGCTGTGCCGAGAAGGAACGTCCCCACTGTGCTGTGGCTAGGAAGCTCAGAGCGCCAGTGCTTGTGGGGCTGTGGAAGGGCTGCCTAGGGAAGGTAATGGCCAGCAAGAGCTTTCAGTGCTAGCCCCTTTGGTGTGGGAGCACTGGCTGGACGTTTTGAATTTCGGAGCTGGGCTGTGGCTGTGCTGAGAAGGAACGTCCCCACTGTGCTGTGGCTAGGAAGCTCAGAGCGCCAGTGCTTGTGGGGCTGTGGAAGGGCTGCCTAGGGAAGGTGATGGCCAGCAAGAGCTTTCAGTGCTAGCCCCTTTGGTGTGGGAGCAGTGGCTGGACGTTTCGAATTTCGGAGCTGGGCTGTGGCTGTGCCGAGAAGGAACGTCCCCACTGTGCTGTGGCTAGGAAGCTCAGAGCGCCAGTGCTTGTGGGGCTGTGGAAGGGCTGCCTAGGGAAGGTGATGGCCAGCAAGAGCTTTCAGTGCTAGCCCCTTTGGTGTGGGAGCAGTGGCTGGACGTTTCGAATTTCGGAGCTGGGCTCTGGCTATGCCGATAAGGAACGTCCCCACTGTGCTGTGGCTAGGAAGCTCAGAGCGCCAGTGCTTGTGGGGCTGTGGAAGGGCTGCCTAGGGAAGGTGATAGCCAGCAAGAGCTTTCAGTGCTAGCCCCTTTGGTGTGGGAGCAGTGGCTGGACGTTTCGAATTTCGGAGCTGGGCTGTGGCTGTGCCGAGAAGGAACGTCCCCACTGTGCTGTGGCTAGGAAGCTCAGAGCGCCAGTGCTTGTGGGGCTGTGGAAGGGCTGCCTAGGGCAGGTGATGGCCAGCAAGAGCTTTCAGTGCTAGCCCCTTTGGTGTGGGAGCAGTGGCTGGACGTTTTGAATTTCGGAGCTGGGCTGTGGCTGTGCTGAGAAGGAACGTCCCCACTGTGCTGTGGCTAGGAAGCTCAGAGCGCCAGTGCTTGTGGGGCTGTGGAAGGGCTGCCTAGGGCAGGTGATGGCCAGCAAGAGCTTTCAGTGCTAGCCCCTTTGGTGTGGGAGCAGTGGCTGGACGTTTCGAATTTCGGAGCTGGGCTGTGGCTGTGCTGAGAAGGAACGTCCCCACTGTGCTGTGGCTAGGAAGCTCAGAGCGCCAGTGCTTGTGGGGCTGTGGAAGGGCTGCCTAGGGCAGGTGATAGCCAGCAAGAGCTTTCAGTGCTAGCCCCTTTGGTGTGGGAGCAGTGGCTGGACGTTTTGAATTTCGGAGCTGGACTCTGGCTGTGCCGAGAAGGAACGTCCCCACTGTGCTGTGGCTAGGAAGCTCAGAGCGCCAGTGCTTGTGGGGCTGTGGAAGGGCTGCCTAGGGCAGGTGATGGCCAGCAAGAGCTTTCAGTGCTAGCCCCTTTGGTGTGGGAGCAGTGGCTGGACGTTTCGAATTTCGGAGCTGGGCTGTGGCTGTGCCGAGAAGGAACGTCCCCACTGTGCTGTGGCTAGGAAGCTCAGAGCGCCAGTGCTTGTGGGGCTGTGGAAGGGCTGCCTAGGGCAGGTGATGGCCAGCAAGAGCTTTCAGTGCTAGCCCCTTTGGTGTGGGAGCAGTGGCTGGACGTTTTGAATTTCGGAGCTGGACTCTGGCTGTGCCGAGAAGGAACGTCCCCACTGTGCTGTGGCTAGGAAGCTCAGAGCGCCAGTGCTTGTGGGGCTGTGGAAGGGCTGCCTAGGGCAGGTGATGGCCAGCAAGAGCTTTCAGTGCTAGCCCCTTTGGTGTGGGAGCAGTGGCTGGACGTTTCGAATTTCGGAGCTGGGCTGTGGCTGTGCTGAGAAGGAACGTCCCCACTGTGCTGTGGCTAGGAAGCTCAGAGCGCCAGTGCTTGTGGGGCTGTGGAAGGGCTGCCTAGGGCAGGTGCTGGCCAGCAAGAGCTTTCAGTGCTAGCCCCTTTGGTGTGGGAGCAGTGGCTGGACGTTTTGAATTTCGGAGCTGGACTCTGGCTGTGCCGAGAAGGAACGTCCCCACTGTGCTGTGGCTAGGAAGCTCAGAGCGCCAGTGCTTGTGGGGCTGTGGAAGGGCTGCCTAGGGCAGGTGATGGCCAGCAAGAGCTTTCAGTGCTAGCCCCTTTGGTGTGGGAGCAGTGGCTGGACGTTTTGAATTTGGGAGCTGGGCTGTGGCTGTGCCGAGAAGGAACGTCCCCACTGTGCTGTGGCTAGGAAGCTCAGAGCGCCAGTGCTTGTGGGGCTGTGGAAGGGCTGCCTAGGGAAGGTAATGGCCAGCAAGAGCTTTCAGTGCTAGCCCCTTTGGTGTGGGAGCACTGGCTGGACGTTTTGAATTTCGGAGCTGGGCTGTGGCTGTGCTGAGAAGGAACGTCCCCACTGTGCTGTGGCTAGGAAGCTCAGAGCGCCAGTGCTTGTGGGGCTGTGGAAGGGCTGCCTAGGGAAGGTGCTGGCCAGCAAGAGCTTTCAGTGCTAGCCCCTTTGGTGTGGGAGCAGTGGCTGGACGTTTCGAATTTCGGAGCTGGGCTGTGGCTGTGCCGAGAAGGAACGTCCCCACTGTGCTGTGGCTAGGAAGCTCAGAGCGCCAGTGCTTGTGGGGCTGTGGAAGGGCTGCCTAGGGAAGGTGATGGCCAGCAAGAGCTTTCAGTGCTAGCCCCTTTGGTGTGGGAGCAGTGGCTGGACGTTTCGAATTTCGGAGCTGGGCTCTGGCTATGCCGATAAGGAACGTCCCCACTGTGCTGTGGCTAGGAAGCTCAGAGCGCCAGTGCTTGTGGGGCTGTGGAAGGGCTGCCTAGGGAAGGTGATAGCCAGCAAGAGCTTTCAGTGCTAGCCCCTTTGGTGTGGGAGCAGTGGCTGGACGTTTTGAATTTGGGAGCTGGGCTGTGGCTGTGCCGAGAAGGAACGTCCCCACTGTGCTGTGGCTAGGAAGCTCAGAGCGCCAGTGCTTGTGGGGCTGTGGAAGGGCTGCCTAGGGCAGGTGATGGCCAGCAAGAGCTTTCAGTGCTAGCCCCTTTGGTGTGGGAGCAGTGGCTGGACGTTTCGAATTTCGGAGCTGGGCTCTGGCTATGCCGATAAGGAACGTCCCCACTGTGCTGTGGCTAGGAAGCTCAGAGCGCCAGTGCTTGTGGGGCTGTGGAAGGGCTGCCTAGGGAAGGTGATAGCCAGCAAGAGCTTTCAGTGCTAGCCCCTTTGGTGTGGGAGCAGTGGCTGGACGTTTCGAATTTCGGAGCTGGGCTGTGGCTGTGCCGAGAAGGAACGTCCCCACTGTGCTGTGGCTAGGAAGCTCAGAGCGCCAGTGCTTGTGGGGCTGTGGAAGGGCTGCCTAGGGAAGGTGATAGCCAGCAAGAGCTTTCAGTGCTAGCCCCTTTGGTGTGGGAGCAGTGGCTGGACGTTTCGAATTTCGGAGCTGGGCTGTGGCTGTGCCGAGAAGGAACGTCCCCACTGTGCTGTGGCTAGGAAGCTCAGAGCGCCAGTGCTTGTGGGGCTGTGGAAGGGCTGCCTAGGGCAGGTGATGGCCAGCAAGAGCTTTCAGTGCTAGCCCCTTTGGTGTGGGAGCAGTGGCTGGACGTTTCGAATTTCGGAGCTGGGCTGTGGCTGTGCTGAGAAGGAACGTCCCCACTGTGCTGTGGCTAGGAAGCTCAGAGCGCCAGTGCTTGTGGGGCTGTGGAAGGGCTGCCTAGGGCAGGTGCTGGCCAGCAAGAGCTTTCAGTGCTAGCCCCTTTGGTGTGGGAGCAGTGGCTGGACGTTTCGAATTTCGGAGCTGGGCTGTGGCTGTGCCGAGAAGGAACGTCCCCACTGTGCTGTGGCTAGGAAGCTCAGAGCGCCAGTGCTTGTGGGGCTGTGGAAGGGCTGCCTAGGGCAGGTGATGGCCAGCAAGAGCTTTCAGTGCTAGCCCCTTTGGTGTGGGAGCAGTGGCTGGACGTTTTGAATTTCGGAGCTGGGCTGTGGCTGTGCTGAGAAGGAACGTCCCCACTGTGCTGTGGCTAGGAAGCTCAGAGCGCCAGTGCTTGTGGGGCTGTGGAAGGGCTGCCTAGGGCAGGTGCTGGCCAGCAAGAGCTTTCAGTGCTAGCCCCTTTGGTGTGGGAGCAGTGGCTGGACGTTTTGAATTTCGGAGCTGGACTCTGGCTGTGCCGAGAAGGAACGTCCCCACTGTGCTGTGGCTAGGAAGCTCAGAGCGCCAGTGCTTGTGGGGCTGTGGAAGGGCTGCCTAGGGCAGGTGATGGCCAGCAAGAGCTTTCAGTGCTAGCCCCTTTGGTGTGGGAGCAGTGGCTGGACGTTTTGAATTTGGGAGCTGGGCTCTGGCTGTGCCGAGAAGGAACGTCCCCACTGTGCTGTGGCTAGGAAGCTCAGAGCGCCAGTGCTTGTGGGGCTGTGGAAGGGCTGCCTAGGGAAGGTAATGGCCAGCAAGAGCTTTCAGTGCTAGCCCCTTTGGTGTGGGAGCACTGGCTGGACGTTTTGAATTTCGGAGCTGGGCTGTGGCTGTGCTGAGAAGGAACGTCCCCACTGTGCTGTGGCTAGGAAGCTCAGAGCGCCAGTGCTTGTGGGGCTGTGGAAGGGCTGCCTAGGGAAGGTGCTGGCCAGCAAGAGCTTTCAGTGCTAGCCCCTTTGGTGTGGGAGCAGTGGCTGGACGTTTCGAATTTCGGAGCTGGGCTGTGGCTGTGCCGAGAAGGAACGTCCCCACTGTGCTGTGGCTAGGAAGCTCAGAGCGCCAGTGCTTGTGGGGCTGTGGAAGGGCTGCCTAGGGAAGGTGATGGCCAGCAAGAGCTTTCAGTGCTAGCCCCTTTGGTGTGGGAGCAGTGGCTGGACGTTTCGAATTTCGGAGCTGGGCTCTGGCTATGCCGATAAGGAACGTCCCCACTGTGCTGTGGCTAGGAAGCTCAGAGCGCCAGTGCTTGTGGGGCTGTGGAAGGGCTGCCTAGGGAAGGTGATAGCCAGCAAGAGCTTTCAGTGCTAGCCCCTTTGGTGTGGGAGCAGTGGCTGGACGTTTCGAATTTCGGAGCTGGGCTGTGGCTGTGCCGAGAAGGAACGTCCCCACTGTGCTGTGGCTAGGAAGCTCAGAGCGCCAGTGCTTGTGGGGCTGTGGAAGGGCTGCCTAGGGCAGGTGATGGCCAGCAAGAGCTTTCAGTGCTAGCCCCTTTGGTGTGGGAGCAGTGGCTGGACGTTTTGAATTTCGGAGCTGGGCTGTGGCTGTGCTGAGAAGGAACGTCCCCACTGTGCTGTGGCTAGGAAGCTCAGAGCGCCAGTGCTTGTGGGGCTGTGGAAGGGCTGCCTAGGGCAGGTGATGGCCAGCAAGAGCTTTCAGTGCTAGCCCCTTTGGTGTGGGAGCAGTGGCTGGACGTTTCGAATTTCGGAGCTGGGCTGTGGCTGTGCTGAGAAGGAACGTCCCCACTGTGCTGTGGCTAGGAAGCTCAGAGCGCCAGTGCTTGTGGGGCTGTGGAAGGGCTGCCTAGGGCAGGTGCTGGCCAGCAAGAGCTTTCAGTGCTAGCCCCTTTGGTGTGGGAGCAGTGGCTGGACGTTTTGAATTTCGGAGCTGGACTCTGGCTGTGCCGAGAAGGAACGTCCCCACTGTGCTGTGGCTAGGAAGCTCAGAGCGCCAGTGCTTGTGGGGCTGTGGAAGGGCTGCCTAGGGCAGGTGATGGCCAGCAAGAGCTTTCAGTGCTAGCCCCTTTGGTGTGGGAGCAGTGGCTGGACGTTTTGAATTTCGGAGCTGGGCTGTGGCTGTGCTGAGAAGGAACGTCCCCACTGTGCTGTGGCTAGGAAGCTCAGAGCGCCAGTGCTTGTGGGGCTGTGGAAGGGCTGCCTAGGGCAGGTGATAGCCAGCAAGAGCTTTCAGTGCTAGCCCCTTTGGTGTGGGAGCAGTGGCTGGACGTTTTGAATTTCGGAGCTGGACTCTGGCTGTGCCGAGAAGGAACGTCCCCACTGTGCTGTGGCTAGGAAGCTCAGAGCGCCAGTGCTTGTGGGGCTGTGGAAGGGCTGCCTAGGGCAGGTGATGGCCAGCAAGAGCTTTCAGTGCTAGCCCCTTTGGTGTGGGAGCCGTGGCTGGACGTTTCGAATTTCGGAGCTGGGCTGTGGCTGTGCCGAGAAGGAACGTCCCCACTGTGCTGTGGCTAGGAAGCTCAGAGCGCCAGTGCTTGTGGGGCTGTGGAAGGGCTGCCTAGGGCAGGTGATGGCCAGCAAGAGCTTTCAGTGCTAGCCCCTTTGGTGTGGGAGCAGTGGCTGGACGTTTTGAATTTCGGAGCTGGACTCTGGCTGTGCCGAGAAGGAACGTCCCCACTGTGCTGTGGCTAGGAAGCTCAGAGCGCCAGTGCTTGTGGGGCTGTGGAAGGGCTGCCTAGGGCAGGTGATGGCCAGCAAGAGCTTTCAGTGCTAGCCCCTTTGGTGTGGGAGCAGTGGCTGGACGTTTCGAATTTCGGAGCTGGACTCTGGCTGTGCCGAGAAGGAACGTCCCCACTGTGCTGTGGCTAGGAAGCTCAGAGCGCCAGTGCTTGTGGGGCTGTGGAAGGGCTGCCTAGGGCAGGTGCTGGCCAGCAAGAGCTTTCAGTGCTAGCCCCTTTGGTGTGGGAGCAGTGGCTGGACGTTTTGAATTTCGGAGCTGGACTCTGGCTGTGCCGAGAAGGAACGTCCCCACTGTGCTGTGGCTAGGAAGCTCAGAGCGCCAGTGCTTGTGGGGCTGTGGAAGGGCTGCCTAGGGCAGGTGATGGCCAGCAAGAGCTTTCAGTGCTAGCCCCTTTGGTGTGGGAGCAGTGGCTGGACGTTTTGAATTTGGGAGCTGGGCTGTGGCTGTGCTGAGAAGGAACGTCCCCACTGTGCTGTGGCTAGGAAGCTCAGAGCGCCAGTGCTTGTGGGGCTGTGGAAGGGCTGCCTAGGGAAGGTAATGGCCAGCAAGAGCTTTCAGTGCTAGCCCCTTTGGTGTGGGAGCACTGGCTGGACGTTTTGAATTTCGGAGCTGGGCTGTGGCTGTGCTGAGAAGGAACGTCCCCACTGTGCTGTGGCTAGGAAGCTCAGAGCGCCAGTGCTTGTGGGGCTGTGGAAGGGCTGCCTAGGGCAGGTGATGGCCAGCAAGAGCTTTCAGTGCTAGCCCCTTTGGTGTGGGAGGAGTGGCTGGACGTTTTGAATTTCGGAGCTGGGCTCTGGCTATGCCGATAAGGAACGTCCCCACTGTGCTGTGGCTAGGAAGCTCAGAGCGCCAGTGCTTGTGGGGCTGTGGAAGGGCTGCCTAGGGCAGGTGATAGCCAGCAAGAGCTTTCAGTGCTAGCCCCTTTGGTGTGGGAGCAGTGGCTGGACGTTTTGAATTTCGGAGCTGGACTCTGGCTGTGCCGAGAAGGAACGTCCCCACTGTGCTGTGGCTAGGAAGCTCAGAGCGCCAGTGCTTGTGGGGCTGTGGAAGGGCTGCCTAGGGCAGGTGCTGGCCAGCAAGAGCTTTCAGTGCTAGCCCCTTTGGTGTGGGAGCAGTGGCTGGACGTTTTGAATTTGGGAGCTGGGCTGTGGCTGTGCCGAGAAGGAACGTCCCCACTGTGCTGTGGCTAGGAAGCTCAGAGCGCCAGTGCTTGTGGGGCTGTGGAAGGGCTGCCTAGGGAAGGTAATGGCCAGCAAGAGCTTTCAGTGCTAGCCCCTTTGGTGTGGGAGCACTGGCTGGACGTTTTGAATTTCGGAGCTGGGCTGTGGCTGTGCTGAGAAGGAACGTCCCCACTGTGCTGTGGCTAGGAAGCTCAGAGCGCCAGTGCTTGTGGGGCTGTGGAAGGGCTGCCTAGGGAAGGTAATGGCCAGCAAGAGCTTTCAGTGCTAGCCCCTTTGGTGTGGGAGGAGTGGCTGGACGTTTTGAATTTCGGAGCTGGGCTCTGGCTGTGCCGAGAAGGAACGTCCCCACTGTGCTGTGGCTAGGAAGCTCAGAGCGCCAGTGCTTGTGGGGCTGTGGAAGGGCTGCCTAGGGCAGGTGATGGCCAGCAAGAGCTTTCAGTGCTAGCCCCTTTGGTGTGGGAGCAGTGGCTGGACGTTTCGAATTTCGGAGCTGGGCTGTGGCTGTGCTGAGAAGGAACGTCCCCACTGTGCTGTGGCTAGGAAGCTCAGAGCGCCAGTGCTTGTGGGGCTGTGGAAGGGCTGCCTAGGGCAGGTGCTGGCCAGCAAGAGCTTTCAGTGCTAGCCCCTTTGGTGTGGGAGCAGTGGCTGGACGTTTTGAATTTGGGAGCTGGGCTGTGGCTGTGCCGAGAAGGAACGTCCCCACTGTGCTGTGGCTAGGAAGCTCAGAGCGCCAGTGCTTGTGGGGCTGTGGAAGGGCTGCCTAGGGAAGGTAATGGCCAGCAAGAGCTTTCAGTGCTAGCCCCTTTGGTGTGGGAGCACTGGCTGGACGTTTTGAATTTCGGAGCTGGGCTGTGGCTGTGCTGAGAAGGAACGTCCCCACTGTGCTGTGGCTAGGAAGCTCAGAGCGCCAGTGCTTGTGGGGCTGTGGAAGGGCTGCCTAGGGAAGGTGCTGGCCAGCAAGAGCTTTCAGTGCTAGCCCCTTTGGTGTGGGAGCAGTGGCTGGACGTTTCGAATTTCGGAGCTGGGCTGTGGCTGTGCCGAGAAGGAACGTCCCCACTGTGCTGTGGCTAGGAAGCTCAGAGCGCCAGTGCTTGTGGGGCTGTGGAAGGGCTGCCTAGGGAAGGTGATGGCCAGCAAGAGCTTTCAGTGCTAGCCCCTTTGGTGTGGGAGCAGTGGCTGGACGTTTCGAATTTCGGAGCTGGGCTCTGGCTATGCCGATAACGAACGTCCCCACTGTGCTGTGGCTAGGAAGCTCAGAGCGCCAGTGCTTGTGGGGCTGTGGAAGGGCTGCCTAGGGAAGGTGATAGCCAGCAAGAGCTTTCAGTGCTAGCCCCTTTGGTGTGGGAGCAGTGGCTGGACGTTTCGAATTTCGGAGCTGGGCTGTGGCTGTGCCGAGAAGGAACGTCCCCACTGTGCTGTGGCTAGGAAGCTCAGAGCGCCAGTGCTTGTGGGGCTGTGGAAGGGCTGCCTAGGGCAGGTGATGGCCAGCAAGAGCTTTCAGTGCTAGCCCCTTTGGTGTGGGAGCAGTGGCTGGACGTTTTGAATTTCGGAGCTGGGCTGTGGCTGTGCTGAGAAGGAACGTCCCCACTGTGCTGTGGCTAGGAAGCTCAGAGCGCCAGTGCTTGTGAGGCTGTGGAAGGGCTGCCTAGGGCAGGTGATGGCCAGCAAGAGCTTTCAGTGCTAGCCCCTTTGGTGTGGGAGGAGTGGCTGGACGTTTCGAATTTCGGAGCTGGGCTGTGGCTGTGCTGAGAAGGAACGTCCCCACTGTGCTGTGGCTAGGAAGCTCAGAGCGCCAGTGCTTGTGGGGCTGTGGAAGGGCTGCCTAGGGCAGGTGCTGGCCAGCAAGAGCTTTCAGTGCTAGCCCCTTTGGTGTGGGAGCAGTGGCTGGACGTTTCGAATTTCGGAGCTGGACTCTGGCTGTGCCGAGAAGGAACGTCCCCACTGTGCTGTGGCTAGGAAGCTCAGAGCGCCAGTGCTTGTGGGGCTGTGGAAGGGCTGCCTAGGGAAGGTAATGGCCAGCAAGAGCTTTCAGTGCTAGCCCCTTTGGTGTGGGAGCACTGGCTGGACGTTTTGAATTTCGGAGCTGGGCTGTGGCTGTGCTGAGAAGGAACGTCCCCACTGTGCTGTGGCTAGGAAGCTCAGAGCGCCAGTGCTTGTGGGGCTGTGGAAGGGCTGCCTAGGGAAGGTGATGGCCAGCAAGAGCTTTCAGTGCTAGCCCCTTTGGTGTGGGAGCAGTGGCTGGACGTTTCGAATTTCGGAGCTGGGCTCTGGCTATGCCGATAAGGAACGTCCCCACTGTGCTGTGGCTAGGAAGCTCAGAGCGCCAGTGCTTGTGGGGCTGTGGAAGGGCTGCCTAGGGAAGGTGCTGGCCAGCAAGAGCTTTCAGTGCTAGCCCCTTTGGTGTGGGAGCAGTGGCTGGACGTTTCGAATTTCGGAGCTGGGCTGTGGCTGTGCTGAGAAGGAACGTCCCCACTGTGCTGTGGCTAGGAAGCTCAGAGCGCCAGTGCTTGTGGGGCTGTGGAAGGGCTGCCTAGGGCAGGTGCTGGCCAGCAAGAGCTTTCAGTGCTAGCCCCTTTGGTGTGGGAGCAGTGGCTGGACGTTTTGAATTTCGGAGCTGGGCTGTGGCTGTGCTGAGAAGGAACGTCCCCACTGTGCTGTGGCTAGGAAGCTCAGAGCGCCAGTGCTTGTGGGGCTGTGGAAGGGCTGCCTAGGGCAGGTGCTGGCCAGCAAGAGCTTTCAGTGCTAGCCCCTTTGGTGTGGGAGCAGTGGCTGGACGTTTTGAATTTCGGAGCTGGACTCTGGCTGTGCCGAGAAGGAACGTCCCCACTGTGCTGTGGCTAGGAAGCTCAGAGCGCCAGTGCTTGTGGGGCTGTGGAAGGGCTGCCTAGGGCAGGTGATGGCCAGCAAGAGCTTTCAGTGCTAGCCCCTTTGGTGTGGGAGCAGTGGCTGGACGTTTTGAATTTGGGAGCTGGGCTCTGGCTGTGCCGAGAAGGAACGTCCCCACTGTGCTGTGGCTAGGAAGCTCAGAGCGCCAGTGCTTGTGGGGCTGTGGAAGGGCTGCCTAGGGAAGGTAATGGCCAGCAAGAGCTTTCAGTGCTAGCCCCTTTGGTGTGGGAGCAGTGGCTGGACGTTTTGAATTTCGGAGCTGGGCTGTGGCTGTGCCGAGAAGGAACGTCCCCACTGTGCTGTGGCTAGGAAGCTCAGAGCGCCAGTGCTTGTGGGGCTGTGGAAGGGCTGCCTAGGGAAGGTGCTGGCCAGCAAGAGCTTTCAGTGCTAGCCCCTTTGGTGTGGGAGCAGTGGCTGGACGTTTCGAATTTCGGAGCTGGGCTGTGGCTGTGCCGAGAAGGAACGTCCCCACTGTGCTGTGGCTAGGAAGCTCAGAGCGCCAGTGCTTGTGGGGCTGTGGAAGGGCTGCCTAGGGCAGGTGATGGCCAGCAAGAGCTTTCAGTGCTAGCCCCTTTGGTGTGGGAGCAGTGGCTGGACGTTTCGAATTTCGGAGCTGGGCTCTGGCTATGCCGATAAGGAACGTCCCCACTGTGCTGTGGCTAGGAAGCTCAGAGCGCCAGTGCTTGTGGGGCTGTGGAAGGGCTGCCTAGGGCAGGTGATGGCCAGCAAGAGCTTTCAGTGCTAGCCCCTTTGGTGTGGGAGCAGTGGCTGGACGTTTTGAATTTCGGAGCTGGGCTGTGGCTGTGCCGAGAAGGAACGTCCCCACTGTGCTGTGGCTAGGAAGCTCAGAGCGCCAGTGCTTGTGGGGCTGTGGAAGGGCTGCCTAGGGCAGGTGCTGGCCAGCAAGAGCTTTCAGTGCTAGCCCCTTTGGTGTGGGAGCAGTGGCTGGACGTTTCGAATTTCGGAGCTGGGCTGTGGCTGTGCTGAGAAGGAACGTCCCCACTGTGCTGTGGCTAGGAAGCTCAGAGCGCCAGTGCTTGTGGGGCTGTGGAAGGGCTGCCTAGGGCAGGTGCTGGCCAGCAAGAGCTTTCAGTGCTAGCCCCTTTGGTGTGGGAGCAGTGGCTGGACGTTTTGAATTTCGGAGCTGGACTCTGGCTGTGCCGAGAAGGAACGTCCCCACTGTGCTGTGGCTAGGAAGCTCAGAGCGCCAGTGCTTGTGGGGCTGTGGAAGGGCTGCCTAGGGCAGGTGATGGCCAGCAAGAGCTTTCAGTGCTAGCCCCTTTGGTGTGGGAGCAGTGGCTGGACGTTTTGAATTTGGGAGCTGGGCTGTGGCTGTGCCGAGAAGGAACGTCCCCACTGTGCTGTGGCTAGGAAGCTCAGAGCGCCAGTGCTTGTGGGGCTGTGGAAGGGCTGCCTAGGGCAGGTGATAGCCAGCAAGAGCTTTCAGTGCTAGCCCCTTTGGTGTGGGAGCAGTGGCTGGACGTTTCGAATTTCGGAGCTGGGCTGTGGCTGTGCTGAGAAGGAACGTCCCCACTGTGCTGTGGCTAGGAAGCTCAGAGCGCCAGTGCTTGTGGGGCTGTGGAAGGGCTGCCTAGGGCAGGTGCTGGCCAGCAAGAGCTTTCAGTGCTAGCCCCTTTGGTGTGGGAGCAGTGGCTGGACGTTTCGAATTTCGGAGCTGGGCTCTGGCTATGCCGATAAGGAACGTCCCCACTGTGCTGTGGCTAGGAAGCTCAGAGCGCCAGTGCTTGTGGGGCTGTGGAAGGGCTGCCTAGGGCAGGTGATAGCCAGCAAGAGCTTTCAGTGCTAGCCCCTTTGGTGTGGGAGCAGTGGCTGGACGTTTTGAATTTGGGAGCTGGGCTGTGGCTGTGCCGAGAAGGAACGTCCCCACTGTGCTGTGGCTAGGAAGCTCAGAGCGCCAGTGCTTGTGGGGCTGTGGAAGGGCTGCCTAGGGAAGGTGCTGGCCAGCAAGAGCTTTCAGTGCTAGCCCCTTTGGTGTGGGAGGAGTGGCTGGACGTTTTGAATTTCGGAGCTGGGCTCTGGCTGTGCCGAGAAGGAACGTCCCCACTGTGCTGTGGCTAGGAAGCTCAGAGCGCCAGTGCTTGTGGGGCTGTGGAAGGGCTGCCTAGGGCAGGTGATGGCCAGCAAGAGCTTTCAGTGCTAGCCCCTTTGGTGTGGGAGCAGTGGCTGGACGTTTCGAATTTCGGAGCTGGGCTGTGGCTGTGCTGAGAAGGAACGTCCCCACTGTGCTGTGGCTAGGAAGCTCAGAGCGCCAGTGCTTGTGGGGCTGTGGAAGGGCTGCCTAGGGCAGGTGCTGGCCAGCAAGAGCTTTCAGTGCTAGCCCCTTTGGTGTGGGAGCAGTGGCTGGACGTTTTGAATTTCGGAGCTGGGCTGTGGCTGTGCTGAGAAGGAACGTCCCCACTGTGCTGTGGCTAGGAAGCTCAGAGCGCCAGTGCTTGTGGGGCTGTGGAAGGGCTGCCTAGGGCAGGTGATGGCCAGCAAGAGCTTTCAGTGCTAGCCCCTTTGGTGTGGGAGCAGTGGCTGGACGTTTTGAATTTCGGAGCTGGGCTGTGGCTGTGCTGAGAAGGAACGTCCCCACTGTGCTGTGGCTAGGAAGCTCAGAGCGCCAGTGCTTGTGGGGCTGTGGAAGGGCTGCCTAGGGCAGGTGATGGCCAGCAAGAGCTTTCAGTGCTAGCCCCTTTGGTGTGGGAGCAGTGGCTGGACGTTTTGAATTTCGGAGCTGGGCTGTGGCTGTGCCGAGAAGGAACGTCCCCACTGTGCTGTGGCTAGGAAGCTCAGAGCGCCAGTGCTTGTGGGGCTGTGGAAGGGCTGCCTAGGGAAGGTAATGGCCAGCAAGAGCTTTCAGTGCTAGCCCCTTTGGTGTGGGAGCACTGGCTGGACGTTTTGAATTTCGGAGCTGGGCTGTGGCTGTGCTGAGAAGGAACGTCCCCACTGTGCTGTGGCTAGGAAGCTCAGAGCGCCAGTGCTTGTGGGGCTGTGGAAGGGCTGCCTAGGGCAGGTGCTGGCCAGCAAGAGCTTTCAGTGCTAGCCCCTTTGGTGTGGGAGCAGTGGCTGGACGTTTCGAATTTCGGAGCTGGGCTCTGGCTGTGCCGAGAAGGAACGTCCCCACTGTGCTGTGGCTAGGAAGCTCAGAGCGCCAGTGCTTGTGGGGCTGTGGAAGGGCTGCCTAGGGCAGGTGCTGGCCAGCAAGAGCTTTCAGTGCTAGCCCCTTTGGTGTGGGAGCAGTGGCTGGACGTTTTGAATTTCGGAGCTGGACTCTGGCTGTGCCGAGAAGGAACGTCCCCACTGTGCTGTGGCTAGGAAGCTCAGAGCGCCAGTGCTTGTGGGGCTGTGGAAGGGCTGCCTAGGGCAGGTGATGGCCAGCAAGAGCTTTCAGTGCTAGCCCCTTTGGTGTGGGAGCAGTGGCTGGACGTTTTGAATTTGGGAGCTGGGCTGTGGCTGTGCCGAGAAGGAACGTCCCCACTGTGCTGTGGCTAGGAAGCTCAGAGCGCCAGTGCTTGTGGGGCTGTGGAAGGGCTGCCTAGGGAAGGTGCTGGCCAGCAAGAGCTTTCAGTGCTAGCCCCTTTGGTGTGGGAGCAGTGGCTGGACGTTTTGAATTTCGGAGCTGGGCTGTGGCTGTGCCGAGAAGGAACGTCCCCACTGTGCTGTGGCTAGGAAGCTCAGAGCGCCAGTGCTTGTGGGGCTGTGGAAGGGCTGCCTAGGGAAGGTGATGGCCAGCAAGAGCTTTCAGTGCTAGCCCCTTTGGTGTGGGAGCAGTGGCTGGACGTTTCGAATTTCGGAGCTGGGCTCTGGCTATGCCGATAAGGAACGTCCCCACTGTGCTGTGGCTAGGAAGCTCAGAGCGCCAGTGCTTGTGGGGCTGTGGAAGGGCTGCCTAGGGAAGGTGATAGCCAGCAAGAGCTTTCAGTGCTAGCCCCTTTGGTGTGGGAGCAGTGGCTGGACGTTTCGAATTTCGGAGCTGGGCTGTGGCTGTGCCGAGAAGGAACGTCCCCACTGTGCTGTGGCTAGGAAGCTCAGAGCGCCAGTGCTTGTGGGGCTGTGGAAGGGCTGCCTAGGGCAGGTGCTGGCCAGCAAGAGCTTTCAGTGCTAGCCCCTTTGGTGTGGGAGGAGTGGCTGGACGTTTTGAATTTCGGAGCTGGGCTGTGGCTGTGCCGAGAAGGAACGTCCCCACTGTGCTGTGGCTAGGAAGCTCAGAGCGCCAGTGCTTGTGGGGCTGTGGAAGGGCTGCCTAGGGCAGGTGATGGCCAGCAAGAGCTTTCAGTGCTAGCCCCTTTGGTGTGGGAGCAGTGGCTGGACGTTTTGAATTTGGGAGCTGGGCTGTGGCTGTGCCGAGAAGGAACGTCCCCACTGTGCTGTGGCTAGGAAGCTCAGAGCGCCAGTGCTTGTGGGGCTGTGGAAGGGCTGCCTAGGGAAGGTAATGGCCAGCAAGAGCTTTCAGTGCTAGCCCCTTTGGTGTGGGAGCACTGGCTGGACGTTTTGAATTTCGGAGCTGGGCTGTGGCTGTGCTGAGAAGGAACGTCCCCACTGTGCTGTGGCTAGGAAGCTCAGAGCGCCAGTGCTTGTGGGGCTGTGGAAGGGCTGCCTAGGGAAGGTGCTGGCCAGCAAGAGCTTTCAGTGCTAGCCCCTTTGGTGTGGGAGCAGTGGCTGGACGTTTTGAATTTCGGAGCTGGGCTGTGGCTGTGCCGAGAAGGAACGTCCCCACTGTGCTGTGGCTAGGAAGCTCAGAGCGCCAGTGCTTGTGGGGCTGTGGAAGGGCTGCCTAGGGCAGGTGATGGCCAGCAAGAGCTTTCAGTGCTAGCCCCTTTGGTGTGGGAGCAGTGGCTGGACGTTTTGAATTTCGGAGCTGGGCTCTGGCTGTGCCGAGAAGGAACGTCCCCACTGTGCTGTGGCTAGGAAGCTCAGAGCGCCAGTGCTTGTGGGGCTGTGGAAGGGCTGCCTAGGGCAGGTGATGGCCAGCAAGAGCTTTCAGTGCTAGCCCCTTTGGTGTGGGAGCAGTGGCTGGACGTTTTGAATTTGGGAGCTGGGCTGTGGCTGTGCCGAGAAGGAACGTCCCCACTGTGCTGTGGCTAGGAAGCTCAGAGCGCCAGTGCTTGTGGGGCTGTGGAAGGGCTGCCTAGGGAAGGTAATGGCCAGCAAGAGCTTTCAGTGCTAGCCCCTTTGGTGTGGGAGCACTGGCTGGACGTTTTGAATTTCGGAGCTGGGCTGTGGCTGTGCTGAGAAGGAATGTCCCCACTGTGCTGTGGCTAGGAAGCTCAGAGCGCCAGTGCTTGTGGGGCTGTGGAAGGGCTGCCTAGGGCAGGTGCTGGCCAGCAAGAGCTTTCAGTGCTAGCCCCTTTGGTGTGGGAGCAGTGGCTGGACGTTTCGAATTTCGGAGCTGGGCTCTGGCTGTGCCGAGAAGGAACGTCCCCACTGTGCTGTGGCTAGGAAGCTCAGAGCGCCAGTGCTTGTGGGGCTGTGGAAGGGCTGCCTAGGGCAGGTGCTGGCCAGCAAGAGCTTTCAGTGCTAGCCCCTTTGGTGTGGGAGCAGTGGCTGGACGTTTCGAATTTCGGAGCTGGGCTGTGGCTGTGCTGAGAAGGAACGTCCCCACTGTGCTGTGGCTAGGAAGCTCAGAGCGCCAGTGCTTGTGGGGCTGTGGAAGGGCTGCCTAGGGCAGGTGCTGGCCAGCAAGAGCTTTCAGTGCTAGCCCCTTTGGTGTGGGAGCAGTGGCTGGACGTTTTGAATTTCGGAGCTGGACTCTGGCTGTGCCGAGAAGGAACGTCCCCACTGTGCTGTGGCTAGGAAGCTCAGAGCGCCAGTGCTTGTGGGGCTGTGGAAGGGCTGCCTAGGGCAGGTGATGGCCAGCAAGAGCTTTCAGTGCTAGCCCCTTTGGTGTGGGAGCAGTGGCTGGACGTTTTGAATTTGGGAGCTGGGCTGTGGCTGTGCCGAGAAGGAACGTCCCCACTGTGCTGTGGCTAGGAAGCTCAGAGCACCAGTGCTTGTGGGGCTGTGGAAGGGCTGCCTAGGGAAGGTAATGGCCAGCAAGAGCTTTCAGTGCTAGCCCCTTTGGTGTGGGAGCACTGGCTGGACGTTTTGAATTTCGGAGCTGGGCTGTGGCTGTGCTGAGAAGGAACGTCCCCACTGTGCTGTGGCTAGGAAGCTCAGAGCGCCAGTGCTTGTGCGGCTGTGGAAGGGCTGCCTAGGGCAGGTGCTGGCCAGCAAGAGCTTTCAGTGCTAGCCCCTTTGGTGTGGGAGCAGTGGCTGGACGTTTCGAATTTCGGAGCTGGGCTGTGGCTGTGCCGAGAAGGAACGTCCCCACTGTGCTGTGGCTAGGAAGCTCAGAGCGCCAGTGCTTGTGGGGCTGTGGAAGGGCTGCCTAGGGCAGGTGCTGGCCAGCAAGAGCTTTCAGTGCTAGCCCCTTTGGTGTGGGAGCAGTGGCTGGACGTTTTGAATTTCGGAGCTGGACTGTGGCTGTGCCGAGAAGGAACGTCCCCACTGTGCTGTGGCTAGGAAGCTCAGAGCGCCAGTGCTTGTGGGGCTGTGGAAGGGCTGCCTAGGGCAGGTGATGGCCAGCAAGAGCTTTCAGTGCTAGCCCCTTTGGTGTGGGAGCAGTGGCTGGACGTTTTGAATTTGGGAGCTGGGCTGTGGCTGTGCCGAGAAGGAACGTCCCCACTGTGCTGTGGCTAGGAAGCTCAGAGCGCCAGTGCTTGTGGGGCTGTGGAAGGGCTGCCTAGGGAAGGTAATGGCCAGCAAGAGCTTTCAGTGCTAGCCCCTTTGGTGTGGGAGCACTGGCTGGACGTTTTGAATTTCGGAGCTGGGCTGTGGCTGTGCTGAGAAGGAACGTCCCCACTGTGCTGTGGCTAGGAAGCTCAGAGCGCCAGTGCTTGTGGGGCTGTGGAAGGGCTGCCTAGGGAAGGTGCTGGCCAGCAAGAGCTTTCAGTGCTAGCCCCTTTGGTGTGGGAGCAGTGGCTGGACGTTTCGAATTTCGGAGCTGGGCTGTGGCTGTGCCGAGAAGGAACATCCCCACTGTGCTGTGGCTAGGAAGCTCAGAGCGCCAGTGCTTGTGGGGCTGTGGAAGGGCTGCCTAGGGAAGGTGATGGCCAGCAAGAGCTTTCAGTGCTAGCCCCTTTGGTGTGGGAGCAGTGGCTGGACGTTTTGAATTTCGGAGCTGGGCTCTGGCTGTGCCGATAAGGAACGTCCCCACTGTGCTGTGGCTAGGAAGCTCAGAGCGCCAGTGCTTGTGGGGCTGTGGAAGGGCTGCCTAGGGAAGGTGATAGCCAGCAAGAGCTTTCAGTGCTAGCCCCTTTGGTGTGGGAGCAGTGGCTGGACGTTTCGAATTTCGGAGCTGGGCTGTGGCTGTGCCGAGAAGGAACGTCCCCACTGTGCTGTGGCTAGGAAGCTCAGAGCGCCAGTGCTTGTGGGGCTGTGGAAGGGCTGCCTAGGGCAGGTGCTGGCCAGCAAGAGCTTTCAGTGCTAGCCCCTTTGGTGTGGGAGCAGTGGCTGGACGTTTTGAATTTCGGAGCTGGGCTGTGGCTGTGCTGAGAAGGAACGTCCCCACTGTGCTGTGGCTAGGAAGCTCAGAGCGCCAGTGCTTGTGGGGCTGTGGAAGGGCTGCCTAGGGCAGGTGATGGCCAGCAAGAGCTTTCAGTGCTAGCCCCTTTGGTGTGGGAGCAGTGGCTGGACGTTTCGAATTTCGGAGCTGGGCTGTGGCTGTGCTGAGAAGGAACGTCCCCACTGTGCTGTGGCTAGGAAGCTCAGAGCGCCAGTGCTTGTGGGGCTGTGGAAGGGCTGCCTAGGGAAGGTAATGGCCAGCAAGAGCTTTCAGTGCTAGCCCCTTTGGTGTGGGAGCACTGGCTGGACGTTTTGAATTTCGGAGCTGGGCTGTGGCTGTGCTGAGAAGGAACGTCCCCACTGTGCTGTGGCTAGGAAGCTCAGAGCGCCAGTGCTTGTGGGGCTGTGGAAGGGCTGCCTAGGGAAGGTGCTGGCCAGCAAGAGCTTTCAGTGCTAGCCCCTTTGGTGTGGGAGCAGTGGCTGGACGTTTCGAATTTCGGAGCTGGGCTGTGGCTGTGCCGAGAAGGAACGTCCCCACTGTGCTGTGGCTAGGAAGCTCAGAGCGCCAGTGCTTGTGGGGCTGTGGAAGGGCTGCCTAGGGAAGGTGATGGCCAGCAAGAGCTTTCAGTGCTAGCCCCTTTGGTGTGGGAGCAGTGGCTGGACGTTTCGAATTTCGGAGCTGGGCTCTGGCTATGCCGATAAGGAACGTCCCCACTGTGCTGTGGCTAGGAAGCTCAGAGCGCCAGTGCTTGTGGGGCTGTGGAAGGGCTGCCTAGGGCAGGTGATGGCCAGCAAGAGCTTTCAGTGCTAGCCCCTTTGGTGTGGGAGCAGTGGCTGGACGTTTCGAATTTCGGAGCTGGGCTGTGGCTGTGCTGAGAAGGAACGTCCCCACTGTGCTGTGGCTAGGAAGCTCAGAGCGCCAGTGCTTGTGGGGCTGTGGAAGGGCTGCCTAGGGAAGGTGCTGGCCAGCAAGAGCTTTCAGTGCTAGCCCCTTTGGTGTGGGAGCAGTGGCTGGACGTTTTGAATTTGGGAGCTGGGCTGTGGCTGTGCCGAGAAGGAACGTCCCCACTGTGCTGTGGCTAGGAAGCTCAGAGCGCCAGTGCTTGTGGGGCTGTGGAAGGGCTGCCTAGGGAAGGTAATGGCCAGCAAGAGCTTTCAGTGCTAGCCCCTTTGGTGTGGGAGCACTGGCTGGACGTTTTGAATTTCGGAGCTGGGCTGTGGCTGTGCTGAGAAGGAACGTCCCCACTGTGCTGTGGCTAGGAAGCTCAGAGCGCCAGTGCTTGTGGGGCTGTGGAAGGGCTGCCTAGGGCAGGTGCTGGCCAGCAAGAGCTTTCAGTGCTAGCCCCTTTGGTGTGGGAGCAGTGGCTGGACGTTTCGAATTTCGGAGCTGGGCTGTGGCTGTGCCGAGAAGGAACGTCCCCACTGTGCTGTGGCTAGGAAGCTCAGAGCGCCAGTGCTTGTGGGGCTGTGGAAGGGCTGCCTAGGGAAGGTGATGGCCAGCAAGAGCTTTCAGTGCTAGCCCCTTTGGTGTGGGAGCAGTGGCTGGACGTTTTGAATTTCGGAGCTGGGCTCTGGCTGTGCCGAGAAGGAACGTCCCCACTGTGCTGTGGCTAGGAAGCTCAGAGCGCCAGTGCTTGTGGGGCTGTGGAAGGGCTGCCTAGGGCAGGTGATGGCCAGCAAGAGCTTTCAGTGCTAGCCCCTTTGGTGTGGGAGCAGTGGCTG
This sequence comes from Aptenodytes patagonicus, assembly GCF_965638725.1. Lineage (NCBI taxonomy): Eukaryota > Metazoa > Chordata > Aves > Sphenisciformes > Spheniscidae > Aptenodytes > Aptenodytes patagonicus. The sequence continues at coordinate 28,250 of NW_027472103.1, read as the reverse complement.
GACGTTTCGAATTTCGGAGCTGGGCTCTGGCTGTGCCGAGAAGGAACGTCCCCACTGTGCTGTGGCTAGGAAGCTCAGAGCGCCAGTGCTTGTGGGGCTGTGGAAGGGCTGCCTAGGGCAGGTGATGGCCAGCAAGAGCTTTCAGTGCTAGCCCCTTTGGTGTGGGAGCAGTGGCTGGACGTTTCGAATTTCGGAGCTGGGCTGTGGCTGTGCTGAGAAGGAACGTCCCCACTGTGCTGTGGCTAGGAAGCTCAGAGCGCCAGTGCTTGTGGGGCTGTGGAAGGGCTGCCTAGGGCAGGTGCTGGCCAGCAAGAGCTTTCAGTGCTAGCCCCTTTGGTGTGGGAGCAGTGGCTGGACGTTTTGAATTTCGGAGCTGGGCTGTGGCTGTGCTGAGAAGGAACGTCCCCACTGTGCTGTGGCTAGGAAGCTCAGAGCGCCAGTGCTTGTGGGGCTGTGGAAGGGCTGCCTAGGGCAGGTGATGGCCAGCAAGAGCTTTCAGTGCTAGCCCCTTTGGTGTGGGAGCAGTGGCTGGACGTTTCGAATTTCGGAGCTGGGCTGTGGCTGTGCTGAGAAGGAACGTCCCCACTGTGCTGTGGCTAGGAAGCTCAGAGCGCCAGTGCTTGTGGGGCTGTGGAAGGGCTGCCTAGGGAAGGTAATGGCCAGCAAGAGCTTTCAGTGCTAGCCCCTTTGGTGTGGGAGCACTGGCTGGACGTTTTGAATTTCGGAGCTGGGCTGTGGCTGTGCTGAGAAGGAACGTCCCCACTGTGCTGTGGCTAGGAAGCTCAGAGCGCCAGTGCTTGTGGGGCTGTGGAAGGGCTGCCTAGGGAAGGTGCTGGCCAGCAAGAGCTTTCAGTGCTAGCCCCTTTGGTGTGGGAGCAGTGGCTGGACGTTTCGAATTTCGGAGCTGGGCTGTGGCTGTGCCGAGAAGGAACGTCCCCACTGTGCTGTGGCTAGGAAGCTCAGAGCGCCAGTGCTTGTGGGGCTGTGGAAGGGCTGCCTAGGGAAGGTGATGGCCAGCAAGAGCTTTCAGTGCTAGCCCCTTTGGTGTGGGAGCAGTGGCTGGACGTTTCGAATTTCGGAGCTGGGCTCTGGCTATGCCGATAAGGAACGTCCCCACTGTGCTGTGGCTAGGAAGCTCAGAGCGCCAGTGCTTGTGGGGCTGTGGAAGGGCTGCCTAGGGCAGGTGATGGCCAGCAAGAGCTTTCAGTGCTAGCCCCTTTGGTGTGGGAGCAGTGGCTGGACGTTTCGAATTTCGGAGCTGGGCTGTGGCTGTGCTGAGAAGGAACGTCCCCACTGTGCTGTGGCTAGGAAGCTCAGAGCGCCAGTGCTTGTGGGGCTGTGGAAGGGCTGCCTAGGGCAGGTGATGGCCAGCAAGAGCTTTCAGTGCTAGCCCCTTTGGTGTGGGAGCAGTGGCTGGACGTTTTGAATTTGGGAGCTGGGCTGTGGCTGTGCCGAGAAGGAACGTCCCCACTGTGCTGTGGCTAGGAAGCTCAGAGCGCCAGTGCTTGTGGGGCTGTGGAAGGGCTGCCTAGGGCAGGTGCTGGCCAGCAAGAGCTTTCAGTGCTAGCCCCTTTGGTGTGGGAGCACTGGCTGGACGTTTTGAATTTCGGAGCTGGGCTGTGGCTGTGCTGAGAAGGAACGTCCCCACTGTGCTGTGGCTAGGAAGCTCAGAGCGCCAGTGCTTGTGGGGCTGTGGAAGGGCTGCCTAGGGCAGGTGCTGGCCAGCAAGAGCTTTCAGTGCTAGCCCCTTTGGTGTGGGAGCAGTGGCTGGACGTTTCGAATTTCGGAGCTGGGCTGTGGCTGTGCCGAGAAGGAACGTCCCCACTGTGCTGTGGCTAGGAAGCTCAGAGCGCCAGTGCTTGTGGGGCTGTGGAAGGGCTGCCTAGGGAAGGTGATGGCCAGCAAGAGCTTTCAGTGCTAGCCCCTTTGGTGTGGGAGCAGTGGCTGGACGTTTTGAATTTCGGAGCTGGGCTCTGGCTGTGCCGAGAAGGAACGTCCCCACTGTGCTGTGGCTAGGAAGCTCAGAGCGCCAGTGCTTGTGGGGCTGTGGAAGGGCTGCCTAGGGCAGGTGATGGCCAGCAAGAGCTTTCAGTGCTAGCCCCTTTGGTGTGGGAGCAGTGGCTGGACGTTTCGAATTTCGGAGCTGGGCTCTGGCTGTGCCGAGAAGGAACGTCCCCACTGTGCTGTGGCTAGGAAGCTCAGAGCGCCAGTGCTTGTGGGGCTGTGGAAGGGCTGCCTAGGGCAGGTGATGGCCAGCAAGAGCTTTCAGTGCTAGCCCCTTTGGTGTGGGAGCAGTGGCTGGACGTTTCGAATTTCGGAGCTGGGCTGTGGCTGTGCTGAGAAGGAACGTCCCCACTGTGCTGTGGCTAGGAAGCTCAGAGCGCCAGTGCTTGTGGGGCTGTGGAAGGGCTGCCTAGGGCAGGTGCTGGCCAGCAAGAGCTTTCAGTGCTAGCCCCTTTGGTGTGGGAGCAGTGGCTGGACGTTTTGAATTTCGGAGCTGGACTCTGGCTGTGCCGAGAAGGAACGTCCCCACTGTGCTGTGGCTAGGAAGCTCAGAGCGCCAGTGCTTGTGGGGCTGTGGAAGGGCTGCCTAGGGCAGGTGATGGCCAGCAAGAGCTTTCAGTGCTAGCCCCTTTGGTGTGGGAGCAGTGGCTGGACGTTTCGAATTTCGGAGCTGGGCTGTGGCTGTGCCGAGAAGGAACGTCCCCACTGTGCTGTGGCTAGGAAGCTCAGAGCGCCAGTGCTTGTGGGGCTGTGGAAGGGCTGCCTAGGGAAGGTAATGGCCAGCAAGAGCTTTCAGTGCTAGCCCCTTTGGTGTGGGAGCAGTGGCTGGACGTTTTGAATTTCGGAGCTGGGCTGTGGCTGTGCTGAGAAGGAACGTCCCCACTGTGCTGTGACTAGGAAGCTCAGAGCGCCAGTGCTTGTGGGGCTGTGGAAGGGCTGCCTAGGGAAGGTGCTGGCCAGCAAGAGCTTTCAGTGCTAGCCCCTTTGGTGTGGGAGCAGTGGCTGGACGTTTCGAATTTCGGAGCTGGACTCTGGCTGTGCCGAGAAGGAACGTCCCCACTGTGCTGTGGCTAGGAAGCTCAGAGCGCCAGTGCTTGTGGGGCTGTGGAAGGGCTGCCTAGGGCAGGTGCTGGCCAGCAAGAGCTTTCAGTGCTAGCCCCTTTGGTGTGGGAGCAGTGGCTGGACGTTTTGAATTTCGGAGCTGGACTCTGGCTGTGCCGAGAAGGAACGTCCCCACTGTGCTGTGGCTAGGAAGCTCAGAGCGCCAGTGCTTGTGGGGCTGTGGAAGGGCTGCCTAGGGCAGGTGATGGCCAGCAAGAGCTTTCAGTGCTAGCCCCTTTGGTGTGGGAGCAGTGGCTGGACGTTTTGAATTTCGGAGCTGGGCTGTGGCTGTGCCGAGAAGGAACGTCCCCACTGTGCTGTGGCTAGGAAGCTCAGAGCGCCAGTGCTTGTGGGGCTGTGGAAGGGCTGCCTAGGGCAGGTGCTGGCCAGCAAGAGCTTTCAGTGCTAGCCCCTTTGGTGTGGGAGCAGTGGCTGGACGTTTTGAATTTCGGAGCTGGGCTGTGGCTGTGCTGAGAAGGAACGTCCCCACTGTGCTGTGGCTAGGAAGCTCAGAGCGCCAGTGCTTGTGGGGCTGTGGAAGGGCTGCCTAGGGCAGGTGATGGCCAGCAAGAGCTTTCAGTGCTAGCCCCTTTGGTGTGGGAGCAGTGGCTGGACGTTTCGAATTTCGGAGCTGGGCTGTGGCTGTGCTGAGAAGGAACGTCCCCACTGTGCTGTGGCTAGGAAGCTCAGAGCGCCAGTGCTTGTGGGGCTGTGGAAGGGCTGCCTAGGGCAGGTGCTGGCCAGCAAGAGCTTTCAGTGCTAGCCCCTTTGGTGTGGGAGCAGTGGCTGGACGTTTTGAATTTCGGAGCTGGACTCTGGCTGTGCCGAGAAGGAACGTCCCCACTGTGCTGTGGCTAGGAAGCTCAGAGCGCCAGTGCTTGTGGGGCTGTGGAAGGGCTGCCTAGGGCAGGTGATGGCCAGCAAGAGCTTTCAGTGCTAGCCCCTTTGGTGTGGGAGCAGTGGCTGGACGTTTTGAATTTGGGAGCTGGGCTGTGGCTGTGCCGAGAAGGAACGTCCCCACTGTGCTGTGGCTAGGAAGCTCAGAGCGCCAGTGCTTGTGGGGCTGTGGAAGGGCTGCCTAGGGAAGGTAATGGCCAGCAAGAGCTTTCAGTGCTAGCCCCTTTGGTGTGGGAGCACTGGCTGGACGTTTTGAATTTCGGAGCTGGGCTGTGGCTGTGCTGAGAAGGAACGTCCCCACTGTGCTGTGGCTAGGAAGCTCAGAGCGCCAGTGCTTGTGGGGCTGTGGAAGGGCTGCCTAGGGAAGGTGCTGGCCAGCAAGAGCTTTCAGTGCTAGCCCCTTTGGTGTGGGAGCAGTGGCTGGACGTTTCGAATTTCGGAGCTGGGCTGTGGCTGTGCCGAGAAGGAACGTCCCCACTGTGCTGTGGCTAGGAAGCTCAGAGCGCCAGTGCTTGTGGGGCTGTGGAAGGGCTGCCTAGGGCAGGTGATGGCCAGCAAGAGCTTTCAGTGCTAGCCCCTTTGGTGTGGGAGCAGTGGCTGGACGTTTCGAATTTCGGAGCTGGGCTCTGGCTATGCCGATAAGGAACGTCCCCACTGTGCTGTGGCTAGGAAGCTCAGAGCGCCAGTGCTTGTGGGGCTGTGGAAGGGCTGCCTAGGGCAGGTGATGGCCAGCAAGAGCTTTCAGTGCTAGCCCCTTTGGTGTGGGAGCAGTGGCTGGACGTTTCGAATTTCGGAGCTGGGCTGTGGCTGTGCTGAGAAGGAACGTCCCCACTGTGCTGTGGCTAGGAAGCTCAGAGCGCCAGTGCTTGTGGGGCTGTGGAAGGGCTGCCTAGGGAAGGTGCTGGCCAGCAAGAGCTTTCAGTGCTAGCCCCTTTGGTGTGGGAGCAGTGGCTGGACGTTTTGAATTTGGGAGCTGGGCTGTGGCTGTGCCGAGAAGGAACGTCCCCACTGTGCTGTGGCTAGGAAGCTCAGAGCGCCAGTGCTTGTGGGGCTGTGGAAGGGCTGCCTAGGGAAGGTAATGGCCAGCAAGAGCTTTCAGTGCTAGCCCCTTTGGTGTGGGAGCACTGGCTGGACGTTTTGAATTTCGGAGCTGGGCTGTGGCTGTGCTGAGAAGGAACGTCCCCACTGTGCTGTGGCTAGGAAGCTCAGAGCGCCAGTGCTTGTGGGGCTGTGGAAGGGCTGCCTAGGGCAGGTGCTGGCCAGCAAGAGCTTTCAGTGCTAGCCCCTTTGGTGTGGGAGCAGTGGCTGGACGTTTCGAATTTCGGAGCTGGGCTGTGGCTGTGCCGAGAAGGAACGTCCCCACTGTGCTGTGGCTAGGAAGCTCAGAGCGCCAGTGCTTGTGGGGCTGTGGAAGGGCTGCCTAGGGAAGGTGATGGCCAGCAAGAGCTTTCAGTGCTAGCCCCTTTGGTGTGGGAGCAGTGGCTGGACGTTTTGAATTTCGGAGCTGGGCTCTGGCTGTGCCGAGAAGGAACGTCCCCACTGTGCTGTGGCTAGGAAGCTCAGAGCGCCAGTGCTTGTGGGGCTGTGGAAGGGCTGCCTAGGGCAGGTGATGGCCAGCAAGAGCTTTCAGTGCTAGCCCCTTTGGTGTGGGAGCAGTGGCTGGACGTTTCGAATTTCGGAGCTGGGCTCTGGCTATGCCGATAAGGAACGTCCCCACTGTGCTGTGGCTAGGAAGCTCAGAGCGCCAGTGCTTGTGGGGCTGTGGAAGGGCTGCCTAGGGCAGGTGATAGCCAGCAAGAGCTTTCAGTGCTAGCCCCTTTGGTGTGGGAGCAGTGGCTGGACGTTTTGAATTTCGGAGCTGGGCTCTGGCTGTGCCGAGAAGGAACGTCCCCACTGTGCTGTGGCTAGGAAGCTCAGAGCGCCAGTGCTTGTGGGGCTGTGGAAGGGCTGCCTAGGGCAGGTGATGGCCAGCAAGAGCTTTCAGTGCTAGCCCCTTTGGTGTGGGAGCAGTGGCTGGACGTTTTGAATTTGGGAGCTGGGCTGTGGCTGTGCCGAGAAGGAACGTCCCCACTGTGCTGTGGCTAGGAAGCTCAGAGCGCCAGTGCTTGTGGGGCTGTGGAAGGGCTGCCTAGGGAAGGTAATGGCCAGCGAGAGCTTTCAGTGCTAGCCCCTTTGGTGTGGGAGCACTGGTTGGACGTTTTGAATTTCGGAGCTGGGCTGTGGCTGTGCTGAGAAGGAACGTCCCCACTGTGCTGTGGCTAGGAAGCTCAGAGCGCCAGTGCTTGTGGGGCTGTGGAAGGGCTGCCTAGGGCAGGTGCTGGCCAGCAAGAGCTTTCAGTGCTAGCCCCTTTGGTGTGGGAGCAGTGGCTGGACGTTTCGAATTTCGGAGCTGGGCTCTGGCTGTGCCGAGAAGGAACGTCCCCACTGTGCTGTGGCTAGGAAGCTCAGAGCGCCAGTGCTTGTGGGGCTGTGGAAGGGCTGCCTAGGGCAGGTGATGGCCAGCAAGAGCTTTCAGTGCTAGCCCCTTTGGTGTGGGAGCAGTGGCTGGACGTTTCGAATTTCGGAGCTGGGCTGTGGCTGTGCTGAGAAGGAACGTCCCCACTGTGCTGTGGCTAGGAAGCTCAGAGCGCCAGTGCTTGTGGGGCTGTGGAAGGGCTGCCTAGGGCAGGTGCTGGCCAGCAAGAGCTTTCAGTGCTAGCCCCTTTGGTGTGGGAGCAGTGGCTGGACGTTTTGAATTTCGGAGCTGGACTCTGGCTGTGCCGAGAAGGAACGTCCCCACTGTGCTGTGGCTAGGAAGCTCAGAGCGCCAGTGCTTGTGGGGCTGTGGAAGGGCTGCCTAGGGCAGGTGATGGCCAGCAAGAGCTTTCAGTGCTAGCCCCTTTGGTGTGGGAGCAGTGGCTGGACGTTTTGAATTTGGGAGCTGGGCTGTGGCTGTGCCGAGAAGGAACGTCCCCACTGTGCTGTGGCTAGGAAGCTCAGAGCGCCAGTGCTTGTGGGGCTGTGGAAGGGCTGCCTAGGGAAGGTAATGGCCAGCAAGAGCTTTCAGTGCTAGCCCCTTTGGTGTGGGAGCAGTGGCTGGACGTTTTGAATTTCGGAGCTGGGCTGTGGCTGTGCTGAGAAGGAACGTCCCCACTGTGCTGTGGCTAGGAAGCTCAGAGCGCCAGTGCTTGTGGGGCTGTGGAAGGGCTGCCTAGGGAAGGTGCTGGCCAGCAAGAGCTTTCAGTGCTAGCCCCTTTGGTGTGGGAGCAGTGGCTGGACGTTTCGAATTTCGGAGCTGGGCTGTGGCTGTGCCGAGAAGGAACGTCCCCACTGTGCTGTGGCTAGGAAGCTCAGAGCGCCAGTGCTTGTGGGGCTGTGGAAGGGCTGCCTAGGGAAGGTGATGGCCAGCAAGAGCTTTCAGTGCTAGCCCCTTTGGTGTGGGAGCAGTGGCTGGACGTTTTGAATTTCGGAGCTGGGCTCTGGCTGTGCCGAGAAGGAACGTCCCCACTGTGCTGTGGCTAGGAAGCTCAGAGCGCCAGTGCTTGTGGGGCTGTGGAAGGGCTGCCTAGGGCAGGTGATGGCCAGCAAGAGCTTTCAGTGCTAGCCCCTTTGGTGTGGGAGCAGTGGCTGGACGTTTCGAATTTCGGAGCTGGGCTCTGGCTATGCCGATAAGGAACGTCCCCACTGTGCTGTGGCTAGGAAGCTCAGAGCGCCAGTGCTTGTGGGGCTGTGGAAGGGCTGCCTAGGGCAGGTGATAGCCAGCAAGAGCTTTCAGTGCTAGCCCCTTTGGTGTGGGAGCAGTGGCTGGACGTTTTGAATTTCGGAGCTGGGCTCTGGCTGTGCCGAGAAGGAACGTCCCCACTGTGCTGTGGCTAGGAAGCTCAGAGCGCCAGTGCTTGTGGGGCTGTGGAAGGGCTGCCTAGGGCAGGTGATGGCCAGCAAGAGCTTTCAGTGCTAGCCCCTTTGGTGTGGGAGCAGTGGCTGGACGTTTTGAATTTGGGAGCTGGGCTGTGGCTGTGCCGAGAAGGAACGTCCCCACTGTGCTGTGGCTAGGAAGCTCAGAGCGCCAGTGCTTGTGGGGCTGTGGAAGGGCTGCCTAGGGAAGGTAATGGCCAGCGAGAGCTTTCAGTGCTAGCCCCTTTGGTGTGGGAGCACTGGTTGGACGTTTTGAATTTCGGAGCTGGGCTGTGGCTGTGCTGAGAAGGAACGTCCCCACTGTGCTGTGGCTAGGAAGCTCAGAGCGCCAGTGCTTGTGGGGCTGTGGAAGGGCTGCCTAGGGCAGGTGCTGGCCAGCAAGAGCTTTCAGTGCTAGCCCCTTTGGTGTGGGAGCAGTGGCTGGACGTTTCGAATTTCGGAGCTGGGCTCTGGCTGTGCCGAGAAGGAACGTCCCCACTGTGCTGTGGCTAGGAAGCTCAGAGCGCCAGTGCTTGTGGGGCTGTGGAAGGGCTGCCTAGGGCAGGTGATGGCCAGCAAGAGCTTTCAGTGCTAGCCCCTTTGGTGTGGGAGCAGTGGCTGGACGTTTCGAATTTCGGAGCTGGGCTGTGGCTGTGCTGAGAAGGAACGTCCCCACTGTGCTGTGGCTAGGAAGCTCAGAGCGCCAGTGCTTGTGGGGCTGTGGAAGGGCTGCCTAGGGCAGGTGCTGGCCAGCAAGAGCTTTCAGTGCTAGCCCCTTTGGTGTGGGAGCAGTGGCTGGACGTTTTGAATTTCGGAGCTGGGCTCTGGCTGTGCCGAGAAGGAACGTCCCCACTGTGCTGTGGCTAGGAAGCTCAGAGCGCCAGTGCTTGTGGGGCTGTGGAAGGGCTGCCTAGGGCAGGTGATGGCCAGCAAGAGCTTTCAGTGCTAGCCCCTTTGGTGTGGGAGCAGTGGCTGGACGTTTTGAATTTGGGAGCTGGGCTGTGGCTGTGCCGAGAAGGAACGTCCCCACTGTGCTGTGGCTAGGAAGCTCAGAGCGCCAGTGCTTGTGGGGCTGTGGAAGGGCTGCCTAGGGAAGGTAATGGCCAGCAAGAGCTTTCAGTGCTAGCCCCTTTGGTGTGGGAGCAGTGGCTGGACGTTTTGAATTTCGGAGCTGGGCTGTGGCTGTGCTGAGAAGGAACGTCCCCACTGTGCTGTGGCTAGGAAGCTCAGAGCGCCAGTGCTTGTGGGGCTGTGGAAGGGCTGCCTAGGGAAGGTGCTGGCCAGCAAGAGCTTTCAGTGCTAGCCCCTTTGGTGTGGGAGCAGTGGCTGGACGTTTCGAATTTCGGAGCTGGGCTGTGGCTGTGCCGAGAAGGAACATCCCCACTGTGCTGTGGCTAGGAAGCTCAGAGCGCCAGTGCTTGTGGGGCTGTGGAAGGGCTGCCTAGGGAAGGTGATGGCCAGCAAGAGCTTTCAGTGCTAGCCCCTTTGGTGTGGGAGCAGTGGCTGGATGTTTCGAATTTCGGAGCTGGGCTCTGGCTATGCCGATAAGGAACGTCCCCACTGTGCTGTGGCTAGGAAGCTCAGAGCGCCAGTGCTTGTGGGGCTGTGGAAGGGCTGCCTAGGGAAGGTGATAGCCAGCAAGAGCTTTCAGTGCTAGCCCCTTTGGTGTGGGAGCAGTGGCTGGACGTTTCGAATTTCGGAGCTGGGCTGTGGCTGTGCCGAGAAGGAACGTCCCCACTGTGCTGTGGCTAGGAAGCTCAGAGCGCCAGTGCTTGTGGGGCTGTGGAAGGGCTGCCTAGGGCAGGTGCTGGCCAGCAAGAGCTTTCAGTGCTAGCCCCTTTGGTGTGGGAGCAGTGGCTGGACGTTTTGAATTTCGGAGCTGGGCTGTGGCTGTGCTGAGAAGGAACGTCCCCACTGTGCTGTGGCTAGGAAGCTCAGAGCGCCAGTGCTTGTGGGGCTGTGGAAGGGCTGCCTAGGGCAGGTGATGGCCAGCAAGAGCTTTCAGTGCTAGCCCCTTTGGTGTGGGAGCAGTGGCTGGACGTTTTGAATTTGGGAGCTGGGCTGTGGCTGTGCCGAGAAGGAACGTCCCCACTGTGCTGTGGCTAGGAAGCTCAGAGCGCCAGTGCTTGTGGGGCTGTGGAAGGGCTGCCTAGGGAAGGTAATGGCCAGCAAGAGCTTTCAGTGCTAGCCCCTTTGGTGTGGGAGCACTGGCTGGACGTTTTGAATTTCGGAGCTGGGCTGTGGCTGTGCTGAGAAGGAACGTCCCCACTGTGCTGTGGCTAGGAAGCTCAGAGCGCCAGTGCTTGTGGGGCTGTGGAAGGGCTGCCTAGGGAAGGTGCTGGCCAGCAAGAGCTTTCAGTGCTAGCCCCTTTGGTGTGGGAGCAGTGGCTGGACGTTTCGAATTTCGGAGCTGGGCTGTGGCTGTGCCGAGAAGGAACGTCCCCACTGTGCTGTGGCTAGGAAGCTCAGAGCGCCAGTGCTTGTGGGGCTGTGGAAGGGCTGCCTAGGGAAGGTGATGGCCAGCAAGAGCTTTCAGTGCTAGCCCCTTTGGTGTGGGAGCAGTGGCTGGACGTTTCGAATTTCGGAGCTGGGCTGTGGCTGTGCTGAGAAGGAACGTCCCCACTGTGCTGTGGCTAGGAAGCTCAGAGCGCCAGTGCTTGTGGGGCTGTGGAAGGGCTGCCTAGGGCAGGTGATGGCCAGCAAGAGCTTTCAGTGCTAGCCCCTTTGGTGTGGGAGCAGTGGCTGGACGTTTCGAATTTCGGAGCTGGGCTGTGGCTGTGCTGAGAAGGAACGTCCCCACTGTGCTGTGGCTAGGAAGCTCAGAGCGCCAGTGCTTGTGGGGCTGTGGAAGGGCTGCCTAGGGAAGGTGATGGCCAGCAAGAGCTTTCAGTGCTAGCCCCTTTGGTGTGGGAGCAGTGGCTGGACGTTTTGAATTTGGGAGCTGGGCTGTGGCTGTGCCGAGAAGGAACGTCCCCACTGTGCTGTGGCTAGGAAGCTCAGAGCGCCAGTGCTTGTGGGGCTGTGGAAGGGCTGCCTAGGGCAGGTGCTGGCCAGCAAGAGCTTTCAGTGCTAGCCCCTTTGGTGTGGGAGCACTGGCTGGACGTTTTGAATTTCGGAGCTGGGCTGTGGCTGTGCTGAGAAGGAACGTCCCCACTGTGCTGTGGCTAGGAAGCTCAGAGCGCCAGTGCTTGTGGGGCTGTGGAAGGGCTGCCTAGGGCAGGTGCTGGCCAGCAAGAGCTTTCAGTGCTAGCCCCTTTGGTGTGGGAGCAGTGGCTGGACGTTTCGAATTTCGGAGCTGGGCTGTGGCTGTGCCGAGAAGGAACGTCCCCACTGTGCTGTGGCTAGGAAGCTCAGAGCGCCAGTGCTTGTGGGGCTGTGGAAGGGCTGCCTAGGGAAGGTGCTGGCCAGCAAGAGCTTTCAGTGCTAGCCCCTTTGGTGTGGGAGCAGTGGCTGGACGTTTCGAATTTCGGAGCTGGGCTCTGGCTATGCCGATAAGGAACGTCCCCACTGTGCTGTGGCTAGGAAGCTCAGAGCGCCAGTGCTTGTGGGGCTGTGGAAGGGCTGCCTAGGGCAGGTGATGGCCAGCAAGAGCTTTCAGTGCTAGCCCCTTTGGTGTGGGAGCAGTGGCTGGACGTTTTGAATTTGGGAGCTGGGCTGTGGCTGTGCCGAGAAGGAACGTCCCCACTGTGCTGTGGCTAGGAAGCTCAGAGCGCCAGTGCTTGTGGGGCTGTGGAAGGGCTGCCTAGGGCAGGTGCTGGCCAGCAAGAGCTTTCAGTGCTATCCCCTTTGGTGTGGGAGCAGTGGCTGGACGTTTTGAATTTCGGAGCTGGGCTGTGGCTGTGCCGAGAAGGAACGTCCCCACTGTGCTGTGGCTAGGAAGCTCAGAGCGCCAGTGCTTGTGGGGCTGTGGAAGGGCTGCCTAGGGCAGGTGATGGCCAGCAAGAGCTTTCAGTGCTAGCCCCTTTGGTGTGGGAGCAGTGGCTGGACGTTTTGAATTTCGGAGCTGGACTCTGGCTGTGCTGAGAAGGAACGTCCCCACTGTGCTGTGGCTAGGAAGCTCAGAGCGCCAGTGCTTGTGGGGCTGTGGAAGGGCTGCCTAGGGCAGGTGATGGCCAGCAAGAGCTTTCAGTGCTAGCCCCTTTGGTGTGGGAGCAGTGGCTGGACGTTTCGAATTTCGGAGCTGGGCTGTGGCTGTGCCGAGAAGGAACGTCCCCACTGTGCTGTGGCTAGGAAGCTCAGAGCGCCAGTGCTTGTGCGGCTGTGGAAGGGCTGCCTAGGGCAGGTGCTGGCCAGCAAGAGCTTTCAGTGCTAGCCCCTTTGGTGTGGGAGCAGTGGCTGGACGTTTTGAATTTCGGAGCTGGGCTGTGGCTGTGCCGAGAAGGAACGTCCCCACTGTGCTGTGGCTAGGAAGCTCAGAGCGCCAGTGCTTGTGGGGCTGTGGAAGGGCTGCCTAGGGCAGGTGATGGCCAGCAAGAGCTTTCAGTGCTAGCCCCTTTGGTGTGGGAGCAGTGGCTGGACGTTTTGAATTTCGGAGCTGGGCTGTGGCTGTGCTGAGAAGGAACGTCCCCACTGTGCTGTGGCTAGGAAGCTCAGAGCGCCAGTGCTTGTGGGGCTGTGGAAGGGCTGCCTAGGGCAGGTGATGGCCAGCAAGAGCTTTCAGTGCTAGCCCCTTTGGTGTGGGAGGAGTGGCTGGACGTTTTGAATTTCGGAGCTGGGCTGTGGCTGTGCCGAGAAGGAACGTCCCCACTGTGCTGTGGCTAGGAAGCTCAGAGCGCCAGTGCTTGTGGGGCTGTGGAAGGGCTGCCTAGGGCAGGTGATGGCCAGCAAGAGCTTTCAGTGCTAGCCCCTTTGGTGTGGGAGCAGTGGCTGGACGTTTCGAATTTCGGAGCTGGGCTCTGGCTATGCCGATAAGGAACGTCCCCACTGTGCTGTGGCTAGGAAGCTCAGAGCGCCAGTGCTTGTGGGGCTGTGGAAGGGCTGCCTAGGGCAGGTGATGGCCAGCAAGAGCTTTCAGTGCTAGCCCCTTTGGTGTGGGAGCAGTGGCTGGACGTTTTGAATTTCGGAGCTGGGCTCTGGCTGTGCTGAGAAGGAACGTCCCCACTGTGCTGTGGCTAGGAAGCTCAGAGCGCCAGTGCTTGTGGGGCTGTGGAAGGGCTGCCTAGGGCAGGTGCTGGCCAGCAAGAGCTTTCAGTGCTAGCCCCTTTGGTGTGGGAGCAGTGGCTGGACGTTTTCAATTTGGGAGCTGGGCTGTGGCTGTGCCGAGAAGGAACGTCCCCACTGTGCTGTGGCTAGGAAGCTCAGAGCGCCAGTGCTTGTGGGGCTGTGGAAGGGCTGCCTAGGGAAGGTGATGGCCAGCAAGAGCTTTCAGTGCTAGCCCCTTTGGTGTGGGAGCAGTGGCTGGACGTTTTGAATTTCGGAGCTGGGCTGTGGCTGTGCTGAGAAGGAACGTCCCCACTGTGCTGTGGCTAGGAAGCTCAGAGCGCCAGTGCTTGTGGGGCTGTGGAAGGGCTGCCTAGGGCAGGTGATGGCCAGCAAGAGCTTTCAGTGCTAGCCCCTTTGGTGTGGGAGCAGTGGCTGGACGTTTTGAATTTGGGAGCTGGGCTGTGGCTGTGCCGAGAAGGAACGTCCCTACTGTGCTGTGGCTAGGAAGCTCAGAGCGCCAGTGCTTGTGGGGCTGTGGAAGGGCTGCCTAGGGAAGGTGATGGCCAGCAAGAGCTTTCAGTGCTAGCCCCTTTGGTGTGGGAGGAGTGGCTGGACGTTTTCAATTTCGGAGCTGGGCTGTGGCTGTGCCGAGAAGGAACGTCCCCACTGTGCTGTGGCTAGGAAGCTCAGAGCGCCAGTGCTTGTGGGGCTGTGGAAGGGCTGCCTAGGGAAGGTGATGGCCAGCAAGAGCTTTCAGTGCTAGCCCCTTTGGTGTGGGAGCAGTGGCTGGACGTTTTGAATTTCGGAGCTGGGCTGTGGCTGTGCTGAGAAGGAACGTCCCCACTGTGCTGTGGCTAGGAAGCTCAGAGCGCCAGTGCTTGTGGGGCTGTGGAAGGGCTGCCTAGGGCAGGTGATGGCCAGCAAGAGCTTTCAGTGCTAGCCCCTTTGGTGTGGGAGGAGTGGCTGGACGTTTTGAATTTCGGAGCTGGGCTGTGGCTGTGCCGAGAAGGAACGTCCCCACTGTGCTGTGGCTAGGAAGCTCAGAGCGCCAGTGCTTGTGGGGCTGTGGAAGGGCTGCCTAGGGAAGGTGCTGGCCAGCAAGAGCTTTCAGTGCTAGCCCCTTTGGTGTGGGAGCAGTGGCTGGACGTTTTGAATTTGGGAGCTGGGCTGTGGCTGTGCCGAGAAGGAACGTCCCCACTGTGCTGTGGCTAGGAAGCTCAGAGCGCCAGTGCTTGTGGGGCTGTGGAAGGGCTGCCTAGGGCAGGTGCTGGCCAGCAAGAGCTTTCAGTGCTAGCCCCTTTGGTGTGGGAGCAGTGGCTGGACGTTTTGAATTTCGGAGCTGGGCTGTGGCTGTGCCGAGAAGGAACGTCCCCACTGTGCTGTGGCTAGGAAGCTCAGAGCGCCAGTGCTTGTGGGGCTGTGGAAGGGCTGCCTAGGGCAGGTGATGGCCAGCAAGAGCTTTCAGTGCTAGCCCCTTTGGTGTGGGAGCAGTGGCTGGACGTTTTGAATTTCGGAGCTGGGCTGTGGCTGTGCTGAGAAGGAACGTCCCCACTGTGCTGTGGCTAGGAAGCTCAGAGCGCCAGTGCTTGTGGGGCTGTGGAAGGGCTGCCTAGGGCAGGTGATGGCCAGCAAGAGCTTTCAGTGCTAGCCCCTTTGGTGTGGGAGCAGTGGCTGGACGTTTCGAATTTCGGAGCTGGGCTCTGGCTGTGCTGAGAAGGAACGTCCCCACTGTGCTGTGGCTAGGAAGCTCAGAGCGCCAGTGCTTGTGGGGCTGTGGAAGGGCTGCCTAGGGAAGGTGCTGGCCAGCAAGAGCTTTCAGTGCTAGCCCCTTTGGTGTGGGAGGAGTGGCTGGACGTTTTCAATTTGGGAGCTGGGCTGTGGCTGTGCCGAGAAGGAACGTCCCCACTGTGCTGTGGCTAGGAAGCTCAGAGCGCCAGTGCTTGTGGGGCTGTGGAAGGGCTGCCTAGGGAAGGTGATGGCCAGCAAGAGCTTTCAGTGCTAGCCCCTTTGGTGTGGGAGCAGTGGCTGGACGTTTTGAATTTCGGAGCTGGGCTGTGGCTGTGCTGAGAAGGAACGTCCCCACTGTGCTGTGGCTAGGAAGCTCAGAGCGCCAGTGCTTGTGGGGCTGTGGAAGGGCTGCCTAGGGCAGGTGCTGGCCAGCAAGAGCTTTCAGTGCTAGCCCCTTTGGTGTGGGAGCAGTGGCTGGACGTTTTGAATTTGGGAGCTGGGCTGTGGCTGTGCCGAGAAGGAACGTCCCTACTGTGCTGTGGCTAGGAAGCTCAGAGCGCCAGTGCTTGTGGGGCTGTGGAAGGGCTGCCTAGGGAAGGTGATGGCCAGCAAGAGCTTTCAGTGCTAGCCCCTTTGGTGTGGGAGGAGTGGCTGGACGTTTTCAATTTCGGAGCTGGGCTGTGGCTGTGCCGAGAAGGAACGTCCCCACTGTGCTGTGGCTAGGAAGCTCAGAGCGCCAGTGCTTGTGGGGCTGTGGAAGGGCTGCCTAGGGAAGGTGATGGCCAGCAAGAGCTTTCAGTGCTAGCCCCTTTGGTGTGGGAGCAGTGGCTGGACGTTTTGAATTTCGGAGCTGGGCTGTGGCTGTGCTGAGAAGGAACGTCCCCACTGTGCTGTGGCTAGGAAGCTCAGAGCGCCAGTGCTTGTGGGGCTGTGGAAGGGCTGCCTAGGGCAGGTGATGGCCAGCAAGAGCTTTCAGTGCTAGCCCCTTTGGTGTGGGAGGAGTGGCTGGACGTTTTGAATTTCGGAGCTGGGCTGTGGCTGTGCCGAGAAGGAACGTCCCCACTGTGCTGTGGCTAGGAAGCTCAGAGCGCCAGTGCTTGTGGGGCTGTGGAAGGGCTGCCTAGGGAAGGTGCTGGCCAGCAAGAGCTTTCAGTGCTAGCCCCTTTGGTGTGGGAGCAGTGGCTGGACGTTTTGAATTTGGGAGCTGGGCTGTGGCTGTGCCGAGAAGGAACGTCCCCACTGTGCTGTGGCTAGGAAGCTCAGAGCGCCAGTGCTTGTGGGGCTGTGGAAGGGCTGCCTAGGGCAGGTGATGGCCAGCAAGAGCTTTCAGTGCTAGCCCCTTTGGTGTGGGAGCAGTGGCTGGACGTTTTGAATTTCGGAGCTGGGCTGTGGCTGTGCCGAGAAGGAACGTCCCCACTGTGCTGTGGCTAGGAAGCTCAGAGCGCCAGTGCTTGTGGGGCTGTGGAAGGGCTGCCTAGGGCAGGTGATGGCCAGCAAGAGCTTTCAGTGCTAGCCCCTTTGGTGTGGGAGCAGTGGCTGGACGTTTTGAATTTCGGAGCTGGGCTGTGGCTGTGCTGAGAAGGAACGTCCCCACTGTGCTGTGGCTAGGAAGCTCAGAGCGCCAGTGCTTGTGGGGCTGTGGAAGGGCTGCCTAGGGAAGGTGCTGGCCAGCAAGAGCTTTCAGTGCTAGCCCCTTTGGTGTGGGAGCAGTGGCTGGACGTTTCGAATTTCGGAGCTGGGCTGTGGCTGTGCCGAGAAGGAACGTCCCCACTGTGCTGTGGCTAGGAAGCTCAGAGCGCCAGTGCTTGTGCGGCTGTGGAAGGGCTGCCTAGGGCAGGTGCTGGCCAGCAAGAGCTTTCAGTGCTAGCCCCTTTGGTGTGGGAGCAGTGGCTGGACGTTTCGAATTTCGGAGCTGGGCTGTGGCTGTGCCGAGAAGGAACGTCCCCACTGTGCTGTGGCTAGGAAGCTCAGAGCGCCAGTGCTTGTGGGGCTGTGGAAGGGCTGCCTAGGGCAGGTGATGGCCAGCAAGAGCTTTCAGTGCTAGCCCCTTTGGTGTGGGAGCAGTGGCTGGACGTTTTGAATTTCGGAGCTGGGCTGTGGCTGTGCTGAGAAGGAACGTCCCCACTGTGCTGTGGCTAGGAAGCTCAGAGCGCCAGTGCTTGTGGGGCTGTGGAAGGGCTGCCTAGGGCAGGTGATGGCCAGCAAGAGCTTTCAGTGCTAGCCCCTTTGGTGTGGGAGGAGTGGCTGGACGTTTTGAATTTCGGAGCTGGGCTGTGGCTGTGCCGAGAAGGAACGTCCCCACTGTGCTGTGGCTAGGAAGCTCAGAGCGCCAGTGCTTGTGGGGCTGTGGAAGGGCTGCCTAGGGCAGGTGATGGCCAGCAAGAGCTTTCAGTGCTAGCCCCTTTGGTGTGGGAGCAGTGGCTGGACGTTTCGAATTTCGGAGCTGGGCTCTGGCTATGCCGATAAGGAACGTCCCCACTGTGCTGTGGCTAGGAAGCTCAGAGCGCCAGTGCTTGTGGGGCTGTGGAAGGGCTGCCTAGGGAAGGTGATAGCCAGCAAGAGCTTTCAGTGCTAGCCCCTTTGGTGTGGGAGCAGTGGCTGGACGTTTTGAATTT
Source organism: Aptenodytes patagonicus (assembly GCF_965638725.1). Lineage (NCBI taxonomy): Eukaryota > Metazoa > Chordata > Aves > Sphenisciformes > Spheniscidae > Aptenodytes > Aptenodytes patagonicus. The sequence continues at coordinate 10,890 of NW_027472103.1, read as the reverse complement.
CGGAGCTGGGCTGTGGCTGTGCTGAGAAGGAACGTCCCCACTGTGCTGTGGCTAGGAAGCTCAGAGCGCCAGTGCTTGTGGGGCTGTGGAAGGGCTGCCTAGGGCAGGTGATGGCCAGCAAGAGCTTTCAGTGCTAGCCCCTTTGGTGTGGGAGCAGTGGCTGGACGTTTTGAATTTCGGAGCTGGGCTGTGGCTGTGCTGAGAAGGAACGTCCCCACTGTGCTGTGGCTAGGAAGCTCAGAGCGCCAGTGCTTGTGGGGCTGTGGAAGGGCTGCCTAGGGCAGGTGATGGCCAGCAAGAGCTTTCAGTGCTAGCCCCTTTGGTGTGGGAGGAGTGGCTGGACGTTTTGAATTTCGGAGCTGGGCTGTGGCTGTGCCGAGAAGGAACGTCCCCACTGTGCTGTGGCTAGGAAGCTCAGAGCGCCAGTGCTTGTGGGGCTGTGGAAGGGCTGCCTAGGGCAGGTGATGGCCAGCAAGAGCTTTCAGTGCTAGCCCCTTTGGTGTGGGAGGAGTGGCTGGACGTTTTGAATTTCGGAGCTGGGCTGTGGCTGTGCCGAGAAGGAACGTCCCCACTGTGCTGTGGCTAGGAAGCTCAGAGCGCCAGTGCTTGTGGGGCTGTGGAAGGGCTGCCTAGGGAAGGTGATGGCCAGCAAGAGCTTTCAGTGCTAGCCCCTTTGGTGTGGGAGCAGTGGCTGGACGTTTTGAATTTCGGAGCTGGGCTCTGGCTATGCCGAGAAGGAACGTCCCCACTGTGCTGTGGCTAGGAAGCTCAGAGCGCCATTGCTTGTGGGGCTGTGGAAGGGCTGCCTAGGGCAGGTGCTGGCCAGCAAGAGCTTTCAGTGCTAGCCCCTTTGGTGTGGGAGGAGTGGCTGGACGTTTTGAATTTCGGAGCTGGGCTGTGGCTGTGCCGAGAAGGAACGTCCCCACTGTGCTGTGGCTAGGAAGCTCAGAGCGCCAGTGCTTGTGGGGCTGTGGAAGGGCTGCCTAGGGAAGGTGATGGCCAGCAAGAGCTTTCAGTGCTAGCCCCTTTGGTGTGGGAGCAGTGGCTGGACGTTTCGAATTTCGGAGCTGGGCTGTGGCTGTGCCGAGAAGGAACGTCCCCACTGTGCTGTGGCTAGGAAGCTCAGAGCACCAGTGCTTGTGGGGCTGTGGAAGGGCTGCCTAGGGCAGGTGCTGGCCAGCAAGAGCTTTCAGTGCTAGCCCCTTTGGTGTGGGAGCAGTGGCTGGACGTTTTGAATTTCGGAGCTGGACTCTGGCTGTGCCGAGAAGGAACGTCCCCACTGTGCTGTGGCTAGGAAGCTCAGAGCGCCAGTGCTTGTGGGGCTGTGGAAGGGCTGCCTAGGGCAGGTGATGGCCAGCAAGAGCTTTCAGTGCTAGCCCCTTTGGTGTGGGAGCAGTGGCTGGACGTTTTGAATTTCGGAGCTGGGCTGTGGCTGTGCTGAGAAGGAACGTCCCCACTGTGCTGTGGCTAGGAAGCTCAGAGCGCCAGTGCTTGTGGGGCTGTGGAAGGGCTGCCTAGGGAAGGTGATGGCCAGCAAGAGCTTTCAGTGCTAGCCCCTTTGGTGTGGGAGCAGTGGCTGGACGTTTTGAATTTGGGAGCTGGGCTGTGGCTGTGCTGAGAAGGAACGTCCCCACTGTGCTGTGGCTAGGAAGCTCAGAGCGCCAGTGCTTGTGGGGCTGTGGAAGGGCTGCCTAGGGAAGGTGCTGGCCAGCAAGAGCTTTCAGTGCTAGCCCCTTTGGTGTGGGAGCAGTGGCTGGACGTTTTGAATTTCGGAGCTGGGCTGTGGCTGTGCCGAGAAGGAACGTCCCCACTGTGCTGTGGCTAGGAAGCTCAGAGCGCCAGTGCTTGTGGGGCTGTGGAAGGGCTGCCTAGGGCAGGTGATGGCCAGCAAGAGCTTTCAGTGCTAGCCCCTTTGGTGTGGGAGCAGTGGCTGGACGTTTTGAATTTCGGAGCTGGGCTCTGGCTGTGCCGAGAAGGAACGTCCCCACTGTGCTGTGGCTAGGAAGCTCTGAGCGCCAGTGCTTGTGGGGCTGTGGAAGGGCTGCCTAGGGCAGGTGATGGCCAGCAAGAGCTTTCAGTGCTAGCCCCTTTGGTGTGGGAGCAGTGGCTGGACGTTTTGAATTTCGGAGCTGGGCTCTGGCTATGCCGATAAGGAACGTCCCCACTGTGCTGTGGCTAGGAAGCTCAGAGCGCCAGTGCTTGTGGGGCTGTGGAAGGGCTGCCTAGGGAAGGTGATAGCCAGCAAGAGCTTTCAGTGCTAGCCCCTTTGGTGTGGGAGCAGTGGCTGGACGTTTTGAATTTGGGAGCTGGGCTGTGGCTGTGCCGAGAAGGAACGTCCCCACTGTGCTGTGGCTAGGAAGCTCAGAGCGCCAGTGCTTGTGGGGCTGTGGAAGGGCTGCCTAGGGAAGGTGATGGCCAGCAAGAGCTTTCAGTGCTAGCCCCTTTGGTGTGGGAGGAGTGGCTGGACGTTTCGAATTTCGGAGCTGGGCTCTGGCTGTGCTGAGAAGGAACGTCCCCACTGTGCTGTGGCTAGGAAGCTCAGAGCGCCAGTGCTTGTGGGGCTGTGGAAGGGCTGCCTAGGGAAGGTGCTGGCCAGCAAGAGCTTTCAGTGCTAGCCCCTTTGGTGTGGGAGCAGTGGCTGGATGTTTCGAATTTCGGAGCTGGGCTGTGGCTGTGCCGAGAAGGAACGTCCCCACTGTGCTGTGGCTAGGAAGCTCAGAGCGCCAGTGCTTGTGGGGCTGTGGAAGGGCTGCCTAGGGCAGGTGCTGGCCAGCAAGAGCTTTCAGTGCTAGCCCCTTTGGTGTGGGAGCAGTGGCTGGACGTTTTGAATTTCGGAGCTGGGCTGTGGCTGTGCTGAGAAGGAACGTCCCCACTGTGCTGTGGCTAGGAAGCTCAGAGCGCCAGTGCTTGTGGGGCTGTGGAAGGGCTGCCTAGGGCAGGTGATGGCCAGCAAGAGCTTTCAGTGCTAGCCCCTTTGGTGTGGGAGCAGTGGCTGGACGTTTCGAATTTCGGAGCTGGGCTGTGGCTGTGCCGAGAAGGAACGTCCCCACTGTGCTGTGGCTAGGAAGCTCAGAGCGCCAGTGCTTGTGGGGCTGTGGAAGGGCTGCCTAGGGCAGGTGATGGCCAGCAAGAGCTTTCAGTGCTAGCCCCTTTGGTGTGGGAGCAGTGGCTGGACGTTTTGAATTTGGGAGCTGGGCTGTGGCTGTGCCGAGAAGGAACGTCCCCACTGTGCTGTGGCTAGGAAGCTCAGAGCCCCAAAGCTTGTGGGGCTGTGGAAGGGCTGCCTAGGGAAGGTGATGGCCAGCAAGAGCTTTCAGTGCTAGCCCCTTTGGTGTGGGAGCAGTGGCTGGACGTTTCGAATTTGGGAGCTGGGCTGTGGCTGTGCCGAGAAGGAACGTCCCCACTGTGCTGTGGCTAGGAAGCTCAGAGCGCCAGTGCTTGTGGGGCTGTGGAAGGGCTGCCTAGGGCAGGTGCTGGCCAGCAAGAGCTTTCAGTGCTAGCCCCTTTGGTGTGGGAGCAGTGGCTGGACGTTTCGAATTTCGGAGCTGGGCTGTGGCTGTGCCGAGAAGGAACGTCCCCGCTGTGCTGTGGCTAGGAAGCTCAGAGCGCCAGTGCTTGTGGGGCTGTGGAAGGGCTGCCTAGGGCAGGTGATGGCCAGCAAGAGCTTTCAGTGCTAGCCCCTTTGGTGTGGGAGCAGTGGCTGGACGTTTTGAATTTCGGAGCTGGGCTGTGGCTGTGCCGAGAAGGAACGTCCCCACTGTGCTGTGGCTAGGAAGCTCAGAGCGCCAGTGCTTGTGGGGCTGTGGAAGGGCTGCCTAGGGCAGGTGCTGGCCAGCAAGAGCTTTCAGTGCTAGCCCCTTTGGTGTGGGAGCAGTGGCTGGACGTTTTGAATTTCGGAGCTGGGCTGTGGCTGTGCCGATAAGGAACGTCCCCACTGTGCTGTGGCTAGGAAGCTCAGAGCGCCAGTGCTTGTGGGGCTGTGGAAGGGCTGCCTAGGGCAGGTGCTGGCCAGCAAGAGCTTTCAGTGCTAGCCCCTTTGGTGTGGGAGCAGTGGCTGGATGTTTCGAATTTCGGAGCTGGGCTGTGGCTGTGCCGAGAAGGAACGTCCCCACTGTGCTGTGGCTAGGAAGCTCAGAGCGCCAGTGCTTGTGGGGCTGTGGAAGGGCGGCCTAGGGAAGGTGATGGCCAGCAAGAGCTTTCAGTGCTAGCCCCTTTGGTGTGGGAGCAGTGGCTGGACGTTTCGAATTTCGGAGCTGGGCTGTGGCTGTGCCGAGAAGGAACGTCCCCACTGTGCTGTGGCTAGGAAGCTCAGAGCGCCAGTGCTTGTGGGGCTGTGGAAGGGCTGCCTAGGGCAGGTGCTGGCCAGCAAGAGCTTTCAGTGCTAGCCCCTTTGGTGTGGGAGCAGTGGCTGGACGTTTTGAATTTCGGAGCTGGGCTGTGGCTGTGCCGAGAAGGAACGTCCCCACTGTGCTGTGGCTAGGAAGCTCAGAGCGCCAGTGCTTGTGGGGCTGTGGAAGGGCTGCCTAGGGCAGGTGCTGGCCAGCAAGAGCTTTCAGTGCTAGCCCCTTTGGTGTGGGAGCAGTGGCTGGACGTTTTGAATTTCGGAGCTGGGCTGTGGCTGTGCTGAGAAGGAACGTCCCCACTGTGCTGTGGCTAGGAAGCTCAGAGCGCCAGTGCTTGTGGGGCTGTGGAAGGGCTGCCTAGGGAAGGTGATGGCCAGCAAGAGCTTTCAGTGCTAGCCCCTTTGGTGTGGGAGCAGTGGCTGGACGTTTCGAATTTCGGAGCTGGGCTCTGGCTGTGCCGAGAAGGAACGTCCCCACTGTGCTGTGGCTAGGAAGCTCAGAGCCCCAAAGCTTGAGGGGCTGTGGAAGGGCTGCCTAGGGCAGGTGCTGGCCAGCAAGAGCTTTCAGTGCTAGCCCCTTTGGTGTGGGAGCAGTGGCTGGACGTTTTGAATTTCGGAGCTGGGCTGTGGCTGTGCCGAGAAGGAACGTCCCCACTGTGCTGTGGCTAGGAAGCTCAGAGCGCCAGTGCTTGTGGGGCTGTGGAAGGGCTGCCTAGGGAAGGTGATGGCCAGCAAGAGCTTTCAGTGCTAGCCCCTTTGGTGTGGGAGCAGTGGCTGGACGTTTTGAATTTGGGAGCTGGGCTGTGGCTGTGCCGAGAAGGAACGTCCCCACTGTGCTGTGGCTAGGAAGCTCAGAGCGCCAGTGCTTGTGGGGCTGTGGAAGGGCTGCCTAGGGAAGGTGATGGCCAGCAAGAGCTTTCAGTGCTAGCCCCTTTGGTGTGGGAGGAGTGGCTGGACGTTTCGAATTTCGGAGCTGGGCTGTGGCTGTGCCGAGAAGGAACGTCCCCACTGTGCTGTGGCTAGGAAGCTCAGAGCGCCAGTGCTTGTGGGGCTGTGGAAGGGCTGCCTAGGGCAGGTGCTGGCCAGCAAGAGCTTTCAGTGCTAGCCCCTTTGGTGTGGGAGCAGTGGCTGGACGTTTTGAATTTCGGAGCTGGGCTGTGGCTGTGCCGAGAAGGAACGTCCCCACTGTGCTGTGGCTAGGAAGCTCAGAGCGCCAGTGCTTGTGGGGCTGTGGAAGGGCTGCCTAGGGAAGGTAATGGCCAGCAAGAGCTTTCAGTGCTAGCCCCTTTGGTGTGGGAGCAGTGGCTGGACGTTTTGAATTTCGGAGCTGGGCTGTGGCTGTGCCGAGAAGGAACGTCCCCACTGTGCTGTGGCTAGGAAGCTCAGAGCGCCAGTGCTTGTGGGGCTGTGGAAGGGCTGCCTAGGGAAGGTGCTGGCCAGCAAGAGCTTTCAGTGCTAGCCCCTTTGGTGTGGGAGCAGTGGCTGGACGTTTCGAATTTCGGAGCTGGGCTGTGGCTGTGCCGAGAAGGAACGTCCCCACTGTGCTGTGGCTAGGAAGCTCAGAGCGCCAGTGCTTGTGGGGCTGTGGAAGGGCTGCCTAGGGCAGGTGATGGCCAGCAAGAGCTTTCAGTGCTAGCCCCTTTGGTGTGGGAGCAGTGGCTGGACGTTTCGAATTTCGGAGCTGGGCTCTGGCTATGCCGATAAGGAACGTCCCCACTGTGCTGTGGCTAGGAAGCTCAGAGCGCCAGTGCTTGTGGGGCTGTGGAAGGGCTGCCTAGGGCAGGTGATGGCCAGCAAGAGCTTTCAGTGCTAGCCCCTTTGGTGTGGGAGCAGTGGCTGGACGTTTTGAATTTCGGAGCTGGGCTGTGGCTGTGCCGAGAAGGAACGTCCCCACTGTGCTGTGGCTAGGAAGCTCAGAGCGCCAGTGCTTGTGGGGCTGTGGAAGGGCTGCCTAGGGCAGGTGATGGCCAGCAAGAGCTTTCAGTGCTAGCCCCTTTGGTGTGGGAGCAGTGGCTGGACGTTTCGAATTTCGGAGCTGGGCTGTGGCTGTGCTGAGAAGGAACGTCCCCACTGTGCTGTGGCTAGGAAGCTCAGAGCGCCAGTGCTTGTGGGGCTGTGGAAGGGCTGCCTAGGGCAGGTGCTGGCCAGCAAGAGCTTTCAGTGCTAGCCCCTTTGGTGTGGGAGCAGTGGCTGGACGTTTTGAATTTCGGAGCTGGACTCTGGCTGTGCCGAGAAGGAACGTCCCCACTGTGCTGTGGCTAGGAAGCTCAGAGCGCCAGTGCTTGTGGGGCTGTGGAAGGGCTGCCTAGGGCAGGTGATGGCCAGCAAGAGCTTTCAGTGCTAGCCCCTTTGGTGTGGGAGCAGTGGCTGGACGTTTTGAATTTGGGAGCTGGGCTGTGGCTGTGCCGAGAAGGAACGTCCCCACTGTGCTGTGGCTAGGAAGCTCAGAGCGCCAGTGCTTGTGGGGCTGTGGAAGGGCTGCCTAGGGCAGGTGATAGCCAGCAAGAGCTTTCAGTGCTAGCCCCTTTGGTGTGGGAGCAGTGGCTGGACGTTTCGAATTTCGGAGCTGGGCTGTGGCTGTGCTGAGAAGGAACGTCCCCACTGTGCTGTGGCTAGGAAGCTCAGAGCGCCAGTGCTTGTGGGGCTGTGGAAGGGCTGCCTAGGGCAGGTGATGGCCAGCAAGAGCTTTCAGTGCTAGCCCCTTTGGTGTGGGAGCAGTGGCTGGACGTTTCGAATTTCGGAGCTGGGCTCTGGCTATGCCGATAAGGAACGTCCCCACTGTGCTGTGGCTAGGAAGCTCAGAGCGCCAGTGCTTGTGGGGCTGTGGAAGGGCTGCCTAGGGCAGGTGATAGCCAGCAAGAGCTTTCAGTGCTAGCCCCTTTGGTGTGGGAGCAGTGGCTGGACGTTTTGAATTTGGGAGCTGGGCTGTGGCTGTGCCGAGAAGGAACGTCCCCACTGTGCTGTGGCTAGGAAGCTCAGAGCGCCAGTGCTTGTGGGGCTGTGGAAGGGCTGCCTAGGGCAGGTGATGGCCAGCAAGAGCTTTCAGTGCTAGCCCCTTTGGTGTGGGAGCAGTGGCTGGACGTTTTGAATTTCGGAGCTGGGCTGTGGCTGTGCCGAGAAGGAACGTCCCCACTGTGCTGTGGCTAGGAAGCTCAGAGCGCCAGTGCTTGTGGGGCTGTGGAAGGGCTGCCTAGGGCAGGTGCTGGCCAGCAAGAGCTTTCAGTGCTAGCCCCTTTGGTGTGGGAGCAGTGGCTGGACGTTTCGAATTTCGGAGCTGGGCTGTGGCTGTGCTGAGAAGGAACGTCCCCACTGTGCTGTGGCTAGGAAGCTCAGAGCGCCAGTGCTTGTGGGGCTGTGGAAGGGCTGCCTAGGGCAGGTGCTGGCCAGCAAGAGCTTTCAGTGCTAGCCCCTTTGGTGTGGGAGCAGTGGCTGGACGTTTTGAATTTCGGAGCTGGACTCTGGCTGTGCCGAGAAGGAACGTCCCCACTGTGCTGTGGCTAGGAAGCTCTGAGCGCCAGTGCTTGTGGGGCTGTGGAAGGGCTGCCTAGGGAAGGTGCTGGCCAGCAAGAGCTTTCAGTGCTAGCCCCTTTGGTGTGGGAGGAGTGGCTGGACGTTTTGAATTTCGGAGCTGGGCTCTGGCTGTGCCGAGAAGGAACGTCCCCACTGTGCTGTGGCTAGGAAGCTCAGAGCGCCAGTGCTTGTGGGGCTGTGGAAGGGCTGCCTAGGGCAGGTGATGGCCAGCAAGAGCTTTCAGTGCTAGCCCCTTTGGTGTGGGAGCAGTGGCTGGACGTTTCGAATTTCGGAGCTGGGCTCTGGCTGTGCCGAGAAGGAACGTCCCCACTGTGCTGTGGCTAGGAAGCTCAGAGCGCCAGTGCTTGTGGGGCTGTGGAAGGGCTGCCTAGGGCAGGTGCTGGCCAGCAAGAGCTTTCAGTGCTATCCCCTTTGGTGTGGGAGCAGTGGCTGGACGTTTCGAATTTCGGAGCTGGGCTGTGGCTGTGCTGAGAAGGAACGTCCCCACTGTGCTGTGGCTAGGAAGCTCAGAGCGCCAGTGCTTGTGGGGCTGTGGAAGGGCTGCCTAGGGCAGGTGATGGCCAGCAAGAGCTTTCAGTGCTAGCCCCTTTGGTGTGGGAGCAGTGGCTGGACGTTTCGAATTTCGGAGCTGGGCTCTGGCTATGCCGATAAGGAACGTCCCCACTGTGCTGTGGCTAGGAAGCTCAGAGCGCCAGTGCTTGTGGGGCTGTGGAAGGGCTGCCTAGGGCAGGTGATAGCCAGCAAGAGCTTTCAGTGCTAGCCCCTTTGGTGTGGGAGCAGTGGCTGGACGTTTTGAATTTGGGAGCTGGGCTGTGGCTGTGCCGAGAAGGAACGTCCCCACTGTGCTGTGGCTAGGAAGCTCAGAGCGCCAGTGCTTGTGGGGCTGTGGAAGGGCTGCCTAGGGAAGGTGCTGGCCAGCAAGAGCTTTCAGTGCTAGCCCCTTTGGTGTGGGAGCAGTGGCTGGACGTTTCGAATTTCGGAGCTGGGCTGTGGCTGTGCCGAGAAGGAACGTCCCCACTGTGCTGTGGCTAGGAAGCTCAGAGCGCCAGTGCTTGTGGGGCTGTGGAAGGGCTGCCTAGGGCAGGTGCTGGCCAGCAAGAGCTTTCAGTGCTAGCCCCTTTGGTGTGGGAGCAGTGGCTGGACGTTTTGAATTTGGGAGCTGGGCTGTGGCTGTGCCGAGAAGGAACGTCCCCACTGTGCTGTGGCTAGGAAGCTCAGAGCGCCAGTGCTTGTGGGGCTGTGGAAGGGCTGCCTAGGGAAGGTAATGGCCAGCAAGAGCTTTCAGTGCTAGCCCCTTTGGTGTGGGAGCAGTGGCTGGACGTTTTGAATTTCGGAGCTGGGCTGTGGCTGTGCCGAGAAGGAACGTCCCCACTGTGCTGTGGCTAGGAAGCTCAGAGCGCCAGTGCTTGTGGGGCTGTGGAAGGGCTGCCTAGGGAAGGTGCTGGCCAGCAAGAGCTTTCAGTGCTAGCCCCTTTGGTGTGGGAGCAGTGGCTGGACGTTTCGAATTTCGGAGCTGGGCTCTGGCTGTGCCGAGAAGGAACGTCCCCACTGTGCTGTGGCTAGGAAGCTCAGAGCGCCAGTGCTTGTGGGGCTGTGGAAGGGCTGCCTAGGGCAGGTGATGGCCAGCAAGAGCTTTCAGTGCTAGCCCCTTTGGTGTGGGAGCAGTGGCTGGACGTTTCGAATTTCGGAGCTGGGCTCTGGCTATGCCGATAAGGAACGTCCCCACTGTGCTGTGGCTAGGAAGCTCAGAGCGCCAGTGCTTGTGGGGCTGTGGAAGGGCTGCCTAGGGCAGGTGATGGCCAGCAAGAGCTTTCAGTGCTAGCCCCTTTGGTGTGGGAGCAGTGGCTGGACGTTTTGAATTTCGGAGCTGGGCTGTGGCTGTGCCGAGAAGGAACGTCCCCACTGTGCTGTGGCTAGGAAGCTCAGAGCGCCAGTGCTTGTGGGGCTGTGGAAGGGCTGCCTAGGGCAGGTGCTGGCCAGCAAGAGCTTTCAGTGCTAGCCCCTTTGGTGTGGGAGCAGTGGCTGGACGTTTCGAATTTCGGAGCTGGGCTGTGGCTGTGCTGAGAAGGAACGTCCCCACTGTGCTGTGGCTAGGAAGCTCAGAGCGCCAGTGCTTGTGGGGCTGTGGAAGGGCTGCCTAGGGCAGGTGCTGGCCAGCAAGAGCTTTCAGTGCTAGCCCCTTTGGTGTGGGAGCAGTGGCTGGACGTTTTGAATTTCGGAGCTGGACTCTGGCTGTGCCGAGAAGGAACGTCCCCACTGTGCTGTGGCTAGGAAGCTCAGAGCGCCAGTGCTTGTGGGGCTGTGGAAGGGCTGCCTAGGGCAGGTGATGGCCAGCAAGAGCTTTCAGTGCTAGCCCCTTTGGTGTGGGAGCAGTGGCTGGACGTTTTGAATTTGGGAGCTGGGCTGTGGCTGTGCCGAGAAGGAACGTCCCCACTGTGCTGTGGCTAGGAAGCTCAGAGCGCCAGTGCTTGTGGGGCTGTGGAAGGGCTGCCTAGGGCAGGTGATAGCCAGCAAGAGCTTTCAGTGCTAGCCCCTTTGGTGTGGGAGCAGTGGCTGGACGTTTCGAATTTCGGAGCTGGGCTGTGGCTGTGCTGAGAAGGAACGTCCCCACTGTGCTGTGGCTAGGAAGCTCAGAGCGCCAGTGCTTGTGGGGCTGTGGAAGGGCTGCCTAGGGCAGGTGATGGCCAGCAAGAGCTTTCAGTGCTAGCCCCTTTGGTGTGGGAGCAGTGGCTGGACGTTTCGAATTTCGGAGCTGGGCTCTGGCTATGCCGATAAGGAACGTCCCCACTGTGCTGTGGCTAGGAAGCTCAGAGCGCCAGTGCTTGTGGGGCTGTGGAAGGGCTGCCTAGGGCAGGTGATAGCCAGCAAGAGCTTTCAGTGCTAGCCCCTTTGGTGTGGGAGCAGTGGCTGGACGTTTTGAATTTGGGAGCTGGGCTGTGGCTGTGCCGAGAAGGAACGTCCCCACTGTGCTGTGGCTAGGAAGCTCAGAGCGCCAGTGCTTGTGGGGCTGTGGAAGG